>NC_082668.1:64527771-64627771 GCF_025265405.1 Mesoplodon densirostris
AAGAGAAGAAAAATTGATATGACTTAAAGGGATAGGTAGGAATAAAATGTGTGTTTCAATGTAAGCTCTATAGCAGTCTATTTTTTACTTAGAAATATCACCATTAAGTCTCATCCTTGAACTAGTGTTGTGTTGATAGGTTTTATTTCCCACGCTTCAGAGGTTCAGTCCAATAGGTGATGTAACTCCCTAAGAAAAGATTTGATTGAGGAAGAATCAGAAATCAGAATGTGGAACTAGAATATATTTATATATATTGCACTGCATCACCCTGGGTCTTTCTTCAAGTTGCAAATATATAATCCTGTGGCATTTTACATTTTCTGTACTCTCCCTGCAAGTACCCTATACCCAGTATTTTCGTCCATGAAAAGAAAGTATCAAATTCCAACCTTGCTTTCTTGATTCTAGAATTTAGTCACTAAATAAAAGATTAACTGCAACAGAAAAACCTAGAGGAAAGTCCAGTATATTATTTTCCTAGAAATGGTTTGATCTGTGAAAACAGTATATTTTTCTATGGCTTAGAACAACTAAAGGTTCTGTACCAAACACAGAAAATTATTTTAGTTATCAAGATAGCACATACTCATTATAGAAAATTTGTAAAATGCATTTAAAATGGGGAAGAACGTGATCTATATTCCTGTTATTCAAAGATAACTTATCATGGTTAATATTTTGGTATTTTTTCTACTGTCTTTTTAATTAGCTGTTTAGCAAAGCTAGAATTATATGGTATCTAAGCAATTGTATAATTTAAAGTTGTCTCTTTTAACAGATTATAAAAATAATAAATATTTATTGAAGCTAACTTGAACAGAAAAGTAAAAAGAAAAAAATTAAAATTACTCTGAATTTCATCATTGTATTTTATAGATATTTCCTTTTGACCTGTTTGTTCTGCATTTTTTCCCCTGGACTTTTTAAAACATATGCAACATAGGATAATTTGTATATAATACTTATCATTGCTTAATTGTCCAGTCTTTATCACTTTAATTGTCCCCTGATTCAGTTTTTTCAGTACAGTTATTATAGATATAAAGGATGTTTACTAAAGATTCAGGAGTTATACAGTTATTATAGATATAAAGGATGTTTACTAAAGATTCAGTTTTTTCAATACAGTTATTATTGTTTACTAAAGATTCAGGAGTAAACATTCTGCTGTTCTCTGAAGCTTTGATTTTTGCGAAGGGAAAACTTTAGTAACTCTCCAGTGCAATGTTCTAATAACGGTGTTTGCTAGCAAATGCCAGAACTGAATAGCATCAGTCACTGTTTTAAATGGTCATTAGAGCTTTCACCTGAACTATGAAGGGTGGAGCCCAAGAAAATCATTTCCTGGTACTGAGAATGAAATGGAAGCCAGAGAGAAATAATTCAATGGAGCCTTCTGAATTTGGGGTCCAAATAAGTATAAAAAGATACTTAGTTTCATTTATAGTGTCTCTATTCTTGAGTTCTAAATTTTGATTCATTAGTCAGTAGGGCTTACATAATAAACCTTCAAGTAAACTTTTCAAGAAAGCAGTGCTATTATAATCTTTGCATAGATGAGCATGTCTTTCTGTTATCCTAACATGAAAAAGATGATTGAAGTATGCACACAGTTTGAAGACCACAGTTTTCCCTCTGAACAACAGATACTGCTTTTACTTCAGAATTTAGTGAGATAAGTCTTAGGAAAGCCTGCATGACTACTTAACTTAGTTTTATTTTTGTTCTAATAATTGTAGGATAGTGCTTGATCTTCATCATTACAAAGTTTTGCCAGACTATATGAAAATAATATATCTACCCAATGATGTTTTCTTAGAACCTAGCTGTCATTTTTAAAGAGAGAGTTTTTTTCACTCACAGACATTTTGTTTAATTTTGTCTTTGATTATTGAATATTTTTCAAATGTTCTGGTTTCTTCCTCAAGTACACTTACAAGTTGTAGATAATCTCTCAATTCTCTGACTTCCAACATGTCTTCTTCCTATCATTTTTTGTTTCCACATTCTGGGGAAGCTTCTCTAGTTTGTCATCCATTTCACTGACCTAATTTTTCTACAGTGACAGTTTGGCCTTTAATGTAAAATTTAATTTTGTTTTGCATTTTTAGATTTCACCCTGTCTTTCCTCACCATCTATCTCCTTATCATCTCATCCTAGTATGTTTTCATCTTATCCAGTTCTCTCCCTATGGCTTGCTGATCCTTTTGATTAGACTCCTTGATATACAAAATTCAGTTGAAAATACTAAGTAGTTTCCTAGTTGTTTCATGGTCATTGTGAGAGTTCTGCATTTCTGAGCATTGTTCTCTTACCTGAAATGAGTTTTTTCATAGGTCATGCGTTGTTGGAAATTTTGTTATGTTTACTCATCTCAAAAGGTGGAAATGGGGCTTCCCTGGTGGCGCAGTGGTTGAGAGTCTGCCTGCCGATGCAGGGGTCACAGGTTCGTGCCCCGGTCCAGGAGGATCCCAGATGCCGCGGAGTGGCTGGGCCTGTGAGCCATGGCCACTGAGCCTGCGCGTCTGGAGCCTGTGCTCCACAATGGGAGAGGCCACAACAGTGAGAGGCCCGCGTACTGCAAAAAAAAAAAAAAAAGGTGGAAATGCATGCAACATTCTGTGCACATTGCATTTTGCCTTTCACCCTCTGCTTTAGTTTTAGCCTAGTCTTTGTCCTGGAGTACCATCCAGTTGACAAATTGATAATCACAGCTCTTATGTTTATTCTTTTCTTGCACACTTACTGACTTGTGGCCCTACTATCCTGATGATATTTCTCCCACCATGTTTCTTAACTCACTGGCATTCTAAAAGATGAAAGACATACAACATTAGAATTCCAAGAATGTGTTCCTAATAGAATTTTGCCAGTCTCCACCTCCCTCCTACATTTTACATATGGGACTACAATTCCTATGGTGATATGCGCCATGATCTGCCTTCCACTCTCAATTATTATTATTATTGTTATTGTTATTATTATTATTCTGCCTTCCATTCTCAATCTCCTTAGTTATTTTGTGGAAATTGCTATCTCTAAATTGTTGCAGGCAAAAGAGAAGTCTTCATCCATAGTTAGAAGGGCAGAGGACAGGTGAGGAAGGGAAGAAGGAAACTATACTATTCACAGTACTCAACACTATCAGCTGAGGAAAGAGAGTTTTTGGTTGGCACAGACCTTGAGTCTTTGATTCTGAAATCAGACAGTTGAAGAAAGAAAGAGAAGGATGTTTCTATCTGCTCTGAGAAAGGCAGGCTCTCTGGTTCAATAGTTCAATAGCACAAGTGGTCCCACTTGTGCTGGCACTTTCCAGTTAAATTCCATCTGTCTTGAAGGAAATTACTATTAACTTTTTGTCACCACGTTGCCTGTGAGTCCCTGTTTAAGAATTCTAGTCTTTTTTCTTTGTCTTCAAGCATATTTAGTGACAACTTCCAAGAGGTGGTTAGGTGTTGCCAACCAGATGCCATTTTTAAACCAAAGGTCAAGATTTGCATCAAGGACATCACATTGAAAGTCTGCATTCAAATTCTCCCTTGGAGTGTGACCTCTGTCTGTGACTTCTTCTTTACATTTGCGTCTATACCTGGAAATGGTAACAGACCTGAGAGGAGGATGTTTATTTTTAGTCTTGTCATTTGCAAGGAAGGCCCTTTGAGCTTCTAAGAAGATGCTTAGTATAACAAAATGTAAATCAATCATTTATCGTAATGATCGATTTCAAAATATTATTTTTCCATTTGGGGGATTTTTTTTCATTGTCTAAAAAAACCACACCTTGGTTCTTTATAAAAAGAATTTTGGACTTTACACCATAGGAAAAAAGAGTTTCTATTGGCTTGAATTGCGGGTAAGGAGGTGTGCAAATGGCCTCAAGTTATACATTTGCAGAGGAAATATCATCCAGATGCTGAAGTCAGCCTTTTCTTGCCAGACAACTAAGAACCATACCAAAACTGAGTCTAAAATCTTTAACAAAAGAATTCCACAATCACTTACCTTTGAAACGGACATTAATTAGAGGAAACATATCCCTTGTGATCAGAGTTTAACTACTATTAATCAGAGTTCACCACACAATTAACACTTTGAACTGATTAGCAAATGGAAATCATAGCAAGACATTTTGAGGTTAAAATAGTGAATGGACATATTCTCTTACCCAACTCACTGTCCCTCATCTTTTAAAAGAAAAAAAAAAATTAAGCACTCCAGTCATAACGAACTGGGCAGATTTTGTTTTCAGTGAGGTGTTTGCCATTACATATTGCACATAATGTATGGCACTGTTAAGAGGAAAAAATTGGAGTCAAAGTGGCTGGAAAGTTAGGTCTGCTCTGTAGCACTGTGAGATTGTTGACATCTGCCGAGGTTGGAGCGCTCAGTAAGCAGGAAATGGGGTGTCACTCTGAGTGGTAGTTTACCATTATCCTGGCATCCTAATGAAGTGTCTGCAGTGCACAGAGCTTCTGGATGGCATCTTAACGCACGGCTAAGCAAAAGCACTTCTCTCCCTGTCACTGTCATCCATCTGCCTGCACCCTACTGTAGCCAATGGGATGGAACCATGCTACAATGTGCTATAAGCCATTTAGAGTTGCACATTGCATAATCAGTCCCATCAAATATGTTAAAAATGGCTATTATTGGTTATTTTCTTCAAACTCTGGCACCTGGAGTTTGATACATTCAAGTTAAACTTTTCCAAGTGCTGTTTATGCTATTAATTCCGCATTCTCCTTCCCCCCACTATCTAAATGGGAATGAGTTGCATCCTCCTTGTCTTAAGTCCTGTTAATGGACTGAAAGAGTTGTATGAATATTCATTAAAAACTTCACTGTACATCACACTGGTGAATTTGTCAATTTACAATGTAATGGAATGGTCATTTTCTTCAAGATAACCATTTTTAAGAAAAGGACAAAGAATAAATCAACTCAAATCACAGATTGGTTGTTTTCATCTTTGAGCACATTATTTAGTTTGCAGTGATAGTTTGAGGTCTTTTGATAGATTTCTTTAAAGACACAGTGCATTTCACCAAGTACATTTGCAGTTTAAGCTAGTATTGTCAATGTCGGATGATTACATTTGGTGCTTTAACATTACCTCCGATGAAATTCACATGCAGTAGAGAAGGGGATATATCTGTTATGAGGTGGCATAAGTAGAGCAAGGCGTGTGTGTTATCCTCCCGGAACGTCTAAATAGATCATGTGTGATCCTCCGGCCGTGACTGCAAAGCAGCTGGATTGTGGTGGCGAGAATTGACGTGGTAAGATGGCCACCAAGTTGAGAAGGCGCTTTCTGTCACAGGCAGGGGCAACAGGAATCTGCTAAATTCGGGGGGTAGGGTGGGGTTAGATAAACAAGAGGGCATAACATAATTCGGTTGCATCAGGAATTTTTTTCACAGACATTAAAACTATGGTAAACATAACAGCGGGGAGGCTTGTACTGCAGCACAGTGGGAAGCTCAATGCGTCTGCCCGCACCGTGCCTGGTTCAACCACTGCTAGAAGTCTACGAATTTCATTAGCACTCAACAATTCACCCAGTTCCCCAGAAAAGGAGAAAAAACCCAAGCACCAAAGCCCCTCACTAATTATTGTAAATGCTCCCATGTTACAGTTTTGGGGGGACAATAATGGCAGAATGATGTTAAACTAGAACGAAAGAGTCATTCTGAAATAAAAAAAGAATAAAAGGGCTCGCTTGTTTGTTTATTTGTCTGTTTGTTTGAAATCAGTGCAGTCTTTCATTCGATGGGTAAGACAGTGTGTTAGAATATTAGACCACCTCTTTACAATGAAATTTTAGATGACCTAACCAAAGTGTGTACAGCTCTTTCTGAGCAGTGAAAGTACAGGTTGGTTTCACAAATGACACCTTCCACTCCACCCCCTGCCCCCAAGTTTATGCAAGTTCATCCCACAAATCTCTGAAACAGAAATTGTATCCTTTGGAGGAAATTTGTAATAATACAAAAATTAATGTGGAATCAAATGTAGGAAGACTGGCAAACTACGGTAGATTATTGCAAAATACTGCATGTCAAATTCAAGTTTTTATCTCCCCCTCAAAGAATGGAATTAGTTGAGGAAAATATTGGCTTTTTCAAAGGGAGAGAGGTCTGCTATTAATGCCCGTAAACATTTAAAATGGCACAATTTTTTAATGGAATGATAGGTGTTTATTTTTGCTAAATCCAGGCTTGGGAATCTGGTTTCTTCATTCATATCCCCCCAGCTGCTGTCAGCATTACAGCACATCAGCTTCCCTTCATGTGCGGATATTTCTCCAGAACTCATTTGCAAAAAAGTCGAAGCAATATTCAACACCACATCCAAACCTCTTTTAAACACACAAAGAGATAGGAAAACACATCAGAACTAGACCATTGAGAAAATCCTCCTTTCAAATTTACTGTCTGCTTCACATGCTAGTATAAAATATCCCACAAAATCCTGTTTGTGATCCATTTGAAACAATCTTGATTTGCTTAAATTGTCACATTCTTCTTGCACATTTCTTCCTAAATGCAAAGATGGCAAAGAATTCTCCTCCCTCTTCATTATAAAAGTGCAGAATTTCTGGTTTGTTTATTCCTAATGGAACACTTGAGAAAGAAGAAAATATATAAATATCTCCTTCAGAAGATTAGTTGTCTCAATCTTTTTAAAAGAGAGTATTTGTTCATTTCTTCCCCATGGTAAACAATTTGGGCTTTTCATTTTAATTTTCCATGGTCAAATTAATGCATTTCACTTTACTGTCTTGGTCCCATGGTTCCAAAACATCGTACTTTTTAATATCCTTATTTCTTCTCTATATGTTAATGTATGTCGTTTAGGACATAGATAGTTAGGGATAGAACCTAAGCTCCTTTTTAAACAAATTTGTTGGGAGAACCTTCTACTTCATTGTAACTTACTGGAACAGAATCTGGAAAAACTCACAATCGAACAAAGTAAACTACATCGTACTCCTTATGAGAACACATTTCCAAGCAAAGGATTTCAGGCAACAAATGGCATACGTGTTTTGAGTATTTCAAATCAAGCATCAGAAATTTCGTCTAATCTACTGGTAAATATTCTATTGACAAGGTCAAGAACAGAGGAAACCCTGGCCCCCAAGACAGAAGAGAGAATAAGCATTAAAAAAAAAAGTGGACAGTTTATCAACTTCAATTTCTAAAGGACTGTGCAGTACCTTAATAGGATGTAGAGGAAAGTCCCCGAACTCTACTGAAAGTATGTCCATATGTATGTGATTCTTCAAAGATTATGTTAAGGATGTTAATGAAAAAAGTGGCTAATAATTTCAAGAAACCATAAAGAAAGAGAGAGAGGGAGAGGGAGGAAAGCAAGCTGTGGCAAAAAACCTGGGCTCAGCAAATTTCTGGGGGAAATGGTGAAATGTGACTATGTGATTTATAATGAGAAAAGGTATCTACAACATACAATTTTCTACCTAGCTGCAAATAATAATTCATAGTGATGTCCCTTCCAGATATAAGACCTTTGCTATGTAGAACCCATGTGGTAAAATGATCATGATAAATGTCAGACCAGTGCAGGTAACGGCTTTACAAACCATTAAGATTAGCTGGCTCTTTTTTCCGATGATAACAGTAACCATGCTGTGACTCTATGTGGTAATAATATCTCAGTCCTGATAAATGCCAGAGCCAGGCAGAGGTGTTTATCATTCCCAGTTCAGAAATGCTGACTAAAGTTACCACATGTTGCCTGTCTTTCTTCTTTTACAATACTCTCACAATTAAAAAAAAAAAAAAGCTGAATCATACAATTATTTTATTCCCCGTTTCTTAAAGGAGTTTGATGCTTGTGCTATAAACTCTCCCCTGCTCTCAATGTCACTGTGCAGCCATGTCGAATGAACTGGCTGGAGAAACAGTTCACCTCATACTAACCACTATCTCCTCTTGAGAGGTGTTTTGTTCCAAATGAATAGTTACGGATAAAGTTGAATACGCTTCTTCAAAAAATATTTTTAACCTACAAGATGGGGGAAAATATTTCTTCGTTCACGTTTTTCTTAATTGTGTGACAGATCCTAGTTGTTTTCAAGTGTGATTTTTTTTAATCCCCTATAAATTTAATTTGTCTACCAGTGGAAAGAGGTAGACACATTAAAACTTTAAATCTAGAAAAGTATTTCTAGGATTGCCACCCTCATGAAAACGTACAAAGATAATGCTTAATGTAAATAGCTACTTGAGTATTTGAGAAGAATTACTGGTTTATGGTTAGAAAGATGTCAAATGTCTCAAAACGATAAACCTGTTTTTTTTAAAGCCTTGTAAAACCAGATATGCATGGATAAATATAGTTTAAAGAAAATTCTCAAAGGAGAACTAAATAAACTAGTGAGCTTTATTTTCTCAGCACACACTCTCACCTGAGGATGAATTAGTATCATTTGTAAGTTACAGAAATGTACTTGGCCACCATGACACTTGCAAAATTACTTTGAAAACAAGAAATTTTAGGGAGGATACTACGATCATGCTTTTCCTGTGAAGATTGCTGCCACTACCTTACACTTTGATTCAGACAAAGAGCGGCATTCCTGCAAAACTGAGGAAATTTGTTTTAAGAGACAGTTCCAGGTTGGTAAATTTTAGAAAATGTTATCATCCCCAAATTGATTGCACCAAAGCAATAATACAAGTTATTAAAAGTTACTTAGAGCCTAAAACTTGAATACGTTTTCCAAACTTGCCCTCAGTGTGAGGTCAATACACCAGAAATCCCTATGATAACATAGATACAGTTACATGAAAAAGAAAAGGTGATTAAATTACTTTCTTGAATGTATTTGGGGACGTACAAAGAAGTTAAGAATAATGATTCGAAGACCTTCAGAAATCGATTAGAAAAAATTTTACATTTGTGACTTGGTATTAATTGCATTTCCCAATTATTTTGAATTTTTTGGTATAATGAACTAACACCCAAGAAGCATTTTGAGTTTAACAATTATCTTAGAGGATTCCTTCAGTCAAAAGAAAGATACAAGCTCCACTGATAACTATATACTGATATGTCTTAAGTTTAAACATCTCTGGGACATATTTTGTATCTTATCCGCCCCTCTAGGCTGTAAAATGACAGTAGATAGGGATCAACTTTGTGTTTGCCACACACTGCATGTTGGTCTTAATAAACATTTTTTTCTTCAACCGTGTGTACATATATATGTTTAGTACTCTAAAAATTATTTAACAAAAAGGTATTTTTTTCTTTTCAATAATTTTCTAATTGGTATTGCCAGAGACTAGGAGTAGAGGTGAAAAGAAACAGAAGTTGGCCTTAACAAAACTAAGTTTGCCCCTAACAGCATGCTGTAGATGGCCTAGCTCCGCCTGCACAAGGACCAGGAATGCCCTCCGGAAATGATGCTAAACTGGCCAGGATGCTGAAACTTTCCTCACAGGTTGAGGAATCCATGGACTTATATCAATCAGTTGGCCAGAGAATTTTTGTTACTGACATTTATTAGCTATGGAGAGTTATTTTTTAAATTCTTCCTAAAAGGGAAAAATTGTTCAAAAATCAGACAGCACATTAATATCTCCTGGAAGTAGAAACAAAGAATACAACAGAAATCTGGTGTACCTGTGAGGGGATTAGATCTAATATGCAGGTGATCCCTACTAGAGAAAGTAGATTCAGTTCCGGCTGCATCTTTCCTTCCCTGTGTTCTCAAGTTGAACTGCCTTGACATAGATTATCAGCACCTAAAATCAAACTTACCAGGTAACTGCAGACATTAAGAATGTGTCTTCCTTTTAAATAAATAATAAAAAATGGCTCTTCAGTTTGGAGGGGGCAAGGGGAGCAGAATCTTGAAAAATTGCAAATTGCAAACTCCATGTTAGCCTGAGTCCATTGTTCTTCCTTTTTATGATGCAATGGCACATCTATTTATAATACACTATGTCTACTTATGAATTAGAACCAAACACTCTTTCATAATGGACAGCATTCTAAGTATTTATGGCTTCATATGATTTGGGAAATGGCCTTGAATTCTGAACAATCATGTGTCAGGGCAGATAGGATGATTCAAAGGAAAGATTTTAATGGGAAGGGTACTTACATTCAATAACCACTTATAATATGTGCATTTATGTACATTGAAACATTTAATTCTACAAATGGGTTGTGCGTGTGTGTGTTTAAGTAAGGAACTGGAAGCATCGAAATTCAAGCAACTTGTCCCAAATCATAACTGCAGAGCAAGAATTCTAACTTAGTTCTTTCAGACTCCTTCATGATATACCACTTCTCTTAATTTATAACAGGGATTTAAAGCCTCTATTTGTATCCATTTGTAAGTCTTCAATTTGCTCCCCTCCCCTGCAGTGTTCCTCCCTGAAGTCATTGTAAATTATTTAAAGAAAGTCATCAAGCAATTGTTGTCATGCCTTCGATGATTCCTCAACACCCAATTCAAATTTTATAATTAAAAATCATGTCCTCAAAGATTTGCATCCAGTTGTATGGTACACTAAAAAAAATAAAATGTTCCCTGAAGATAATCATTCCTCCTGTAAGCCGGGACAGTCTCTAACTGAATTCTGAAATGGTGATGATACAAAGAATAGAAAGTGAATAGAAACTAAACTGTTTTCTTCCAAATATAGCCCTGACGTATAAGTGACTACCATTTTTTCATACAGGATGCACTATACATTCCAGAGTAACTTTCAGAAGCAGAACAGCTGTGATATTTCTGACCTCCTCAAAACAAAGGGGTACAGTTGTCCTTTAAGAAGTACAGACAAATAGAAAGAATAGTACTACTGATACATTGGTTACTGGGAGAATCTGGTCTTTTCTTCCCCTGGGTGAACCTATATAACAAGGCAGAATTAATTTTGAAATATGAGTTAACATGTGACTATAAATAAGTTAAGAATAATAAATGCATAGATGATAAGGCCGGAAAAGTGTCCAGGGGTCATCAGGTCCAGGGTTTTGCACTGCACAGAACTCTTTCCATCGTTGTATAACTTTCTCTTATCTCTGCAAAAAAAGGCATTCGGTTGTAAATGTCCTTGTTTTAGTAGCAACATTTCATGCAGATAAATGCAAATGCATCATAAACCATATTTTTAAAAATGTGTCCTCAAAACCATGAATCAGAGGAAAACTATAAAGCTACATCCTTACCATAACATTAAAGGCTATTTCACATCGTGTAGGAGCTGTTGCTTCTCTAACTGGCCTGCAGTTGTTTTTGAAGAAGTTCATTTACAAAAGAGTTTGAGGTAGTTTGAGAATATGGGGCCAGGTGAGTGAGGAATAGGCATTAGTAAAAAACAGTTTACTATTTCAATATGTACATGTACACTATGCATATTTTTACGTAGACATTTTTGCTACTATTGGGTAGCAAGAATGAAGCACTACAGAAAGATTTTGTATGCAATGTGGGTTCACAGCTCAGAGATTGGAGAGGCTATTGGGATCTGGGTGGGAACTAAAATGGACGTATTAGAGAACATAGAGTAGATACAAAAATAAATCATAAGGGAATGAAGGTAGGAGCAAATGTGAGTGAAAAGGGAAAGAATCATGGAGTTTTTTTTTAATTACTGGCAAGATTTTGTACAAGTCTCTTACTATACAGTTTACCTAAGAGGTTGTCTAATTCTCCATGTAGAAAAGGTTCATTTCCCCCCTTTTAGACATAATGTAAAAGAGTCAGAGATATCTCAAAGTCTTCTCAAAACTCTCCATACTTCACAAGAATGAGAAACCATATGCTGAAGGAGAAATATTAATAGAAAACGCTGTCTTTCAGATGCTCACTGAATCAGTTGAAGACAGTTGACACATCTTTAGTAAACTGTGTCTGAATCTTAGCTCATTAACCACTGCCGTATTATGTATGCTGATTCCAGCTCCTAATATGACACATCAATAAACCAGATCAGAAAAGGTGTCATTTTGATTTTAATGTATCCAATTGTATTTTTAGATGTTCCTCTACTTAGAAGTGTTTGTGTTATTTCCTGATTTTACAAGCTGTGGAAGAGTGGGTATGGTATTGATTTGAAGGGGAAACCACTGCTTTCCTATAACCTTTTCAAAGATTTTGTTCTGATTATATTGTAAGAACAATAAATTGTTTCTCCTTGATAATATTTCAGCCCTCTCTAAGCCATTGTCCAGTACCCCCTCCACTACTTAAGTGTAACTCAGCCACAAATGTATGTACCATATGTATATGGTATATACATATACCACCATTCATTCCAATTCCTCAATTATGTGTGAAAGCAGAGGAAGAGAGAAAAATGTTTCCATAAAGTGTCCTTCGTGTAGGATGTTTCTTACAAGCAGATATGGGAACCACCATGTACTCTTATAAGAATTATTGCATGGAACTGAGCTGCTCATCCATCAGATCAACAGTCTCTCCGCCCACCACAAGTTATTTAGTGTGTTATAAAATGTCAGGCTACCATAGCAAGTGTATCGTCACCAACTGGCACCAACTCAGCTCAATTATTAGAAACTACATTTTGAACGCTCACTGCAACCAGGTAGTATGCTCACTGCTGAAGATAAAAGGTGAACCATACCCAGCATGGGCCTCAAAAAAGGTGGCGGGTGTGGTGAACATTTATGGATTACCTACTTTTTACTAGCCATTGTTAGGTTCATTACGTACTATCTTGTTCAATCCATAAAATTGGCCTCAGACATTTTTCAAAGAAAATAAGAAACTTGTCCAAGACCACACAGCTAATAAAAAGTTGTTACAGAATTCAAACCAAGGTCTGTCTGTTCCAATCTGTGTTCATGTCTTTCCTTTGTTCACTAATTCTTTCTTTATTCATTTAACCCACTATATACCAGTATAAGAGCTGCCTCCATTTATGGGAAAATTCTCAGTTTAATAGGAAAAATTGAAAGACATTCAAGCCATGAAAATATCATGCAGAATGTTATCTACATAGAATATCCTAAGTGCAATGGAACATAGAAGAGGGACTTTGTCTAGGGAAGGTCATAATTCTTTTACCTAGTGGTTAAACAGACAAACTAAAGTTTTAATTCCTGCCCAGGCACCATGGCAGTGACCTTGCACATTCAAGTTTTTCCAATTAAGCAATGCCAGCCTTTCTTAAACCTACCCTGACTGGGACATATTTCCCTAAAACTGAGGTTTGCTGGATATAGCCATTTAGACCACTCTCCATTTATTGTCTGTCAGGCTTAGATTATGGCCACTACTCCTATAGTCCTCAATGCCAACAGATCCCTTTTTTGGAGACTCTGACATTGACCTAATCATAACCATGGCCAGAGACTTCAGTGAAATTAGAAAGGTGTCCTCTCCTTCCTTTCCCTCCTCTCCCTTCCTCACCTCTCCTAATTTCATCTTAATTGCTTGAATAAAGTAGTTCAGCAGATCCTTAGGTAAATTAAACTAGTAGCATCATGCCAAACTATGCAGAATGTACCCATCTCATAAATATATAAATGTATGTATATGTACATGTTTATGTATATGATCATTGGTGTGTTGCATTAGCTTCAGATGACTAGATACAAGGTATCCAAGTATCCTTAAGTGCTCTGTCCTGAACATACTGTACCAATTTTACTCTCATCTTTATTGACTTTGTTTTCCTTCTTTTTCTGAGTTTCTCATATCCTATAGGCTCCAACTGGTCCTGTGAAGCATCACATTGTCTTACCATCATTAAGCTACAAGGTGGCTTTCTACCCTTTGGCAGAAAGGTTAGATCTGCTGTCTGCTGTGATGTTGCAACTGGCTTTTCTGTTTTTCTCTCTCTTTTTCTCTCCCCTTTGTCTCTTTCATTTGCAGTTGTCCAATCCATATTATGCGGGAACTCTTCTAAGAATATGTGCAGTTTTGAAAGCTCAGACTGTGGGAGGCATTATTTATAGGCCTCTGTGGTTTCAGGAAGAAGAAGAAACGCTTCCAAGCAGAGTTCTACTAGGAAGACTGCCCCCACCCTACTTTAGCCAAATACTATCTTCTGCAGGATATTTTCCTGTAATTCCTTATAAAAAGTTTCTTTTGCAAGAGTGTATTTAAAAAAAAGGGAAACAAAACACCCTACCAGTTTCTATTCTAACTCTTTCTTGCTCCACTGTATAAAGTTTATATACCTAATAACAGGTGATTATGAACTGGGCTTTTGGAAGCACACTGTATTAGGAAGTACGTTTGGTTTAGTATCAGAGACCCACCTTCAAAGTCTTCAGTACACAAGGACTTATTATGTTAAAGAAACTCAGACACCAACAGTGCAGGACTGGTCTGACTGCTCCACAGATTCAGGGAAGCTCTTTATACTGTGTGTCCCACTCTGCATAGCCTCAGTTCTCAAGGTCATCTCATGGCACAACCATGCCACCTACGTTCTTAGGAGCAGAAAGGCCAAAGGACCACAAAGATAAATTAGCCTCCTGCACTCAGCCTCCCCGGAAGTCCCACATAACACTTTGCCTTCTCATTGGCTGGACTCTGTCATACGGTCATTCCAGCTGCCAAGCAAGGAAGCTAGGATGAAGGATGTGGCCATCCCTTCAACAGTGGGATTGTCTAGCTAAAGAAGAAGAGAATGGATATTGCGTGGGTGGGTGCCTTACATATTATTCTCTTATCTATCATCTTTTCCAGTAGTGGCCTCTTTAGAATCATCAGGAGATCTGTGCTAGAAGTTAAAGTATAGAAAGGAAAGGCACCTGAGTCAGTGTATCTAAAGAGTTTAAGTTTGAGAAGTAATTATAATTCTGGGCCCTGGTTAAAACTGTGGTAAGATAAATTCTCTAGTGTACCAAGTAACTCAGTTCTTCTTATGCCACCCATGCCCAGAAAGGCAAAAAGAAACAAAATGAAGGAAAACAACAAATGTGGTATGTAGTTTTGAGCAACTTCCTATTTTTTTAAATGTATATGACCAAAAAATTAAAAATCAATAAAAAATACAAATTAAAAAATAAAACGTATATGAATAAGTATTATGCTTTCAAATTTATTTGCACTTTTTTGTTTTACAGCAAAAGCAAAATGTATTAGGGAGAAAAGATAACATAGAACTAATTTTAAAAATTCTTTACTTCTCCACAAAATCAAGCAAAATAATAGAATATTGGTAATTGAATCAGAATGTATGTCCTTGTGTGTTTGTTTTATATTGTTGCTGTAACAAATTGTCACAAACTCAGTGGCTTCAAACCATTAGAATTTATTATCTTACATTCCTGAAGGCCAGAAGTGTGAAGTCAGTTTCACTGGGCAAAAATCAAGGTGCTGGCAGGCCTGCGTCCCTTCTGGAGGTTCTCTTTCCTCAGCTTTTCTGGTTTTTAGAGGCTGTCTTTACTCCTTGGCCCATGGTCCTTTAGCACATAGCCAAATCTCCTTTCGTTTTCATTGTCATATCCCCTCTGTCTCCGACCTTGACCCTCCTGCTTCCCTCTTAGCCACCTTTGTGATTACATTGGGCCTCCCAGATAATCCAGAATAATCTCCCCATCTCAGAATCCCTAATTTAATCACATTTGCAAAGTCACTTTTTCCATGGAAGGTAACATTCACAGGTTCCAGAGATTAGGACAGGGACATCTTTGGAAGGCCATTATTTACCCTGCCACAACTTGTAAAATAGTAAAGCATTTATGAAAACTGATGTAATACCTGATCTTAATAAGAAGATCGTGTCAGAGCCACACTGTTGCTGCTTTCATTTTCCCATGATCTAATTCAGAGTCAAAATAAAGAAATTTCATGATACTGATTTAAAGTGTAACTATTCCCTTTGGCTGCTAATTAGAACTTTAAGTTGCTCAGACTTAGTCCAGAATTCTCCTAAGAAAATTCCCTCATGCACCTAAGAAATCTCATTCTTTTCTAACCTTCCTTTTTAATTTCTTTTTTTTTTTTCAGAAAAGCAAGACAATAACACAAGAATTGAAACTATAAAGTCTCTTGTACAAAAACTCCCTCCACCCAATCGTGACACCATGAAAGTCCTCTTTGGACACCTAACTAAGTAAGTTGCAAAGTTTCTGGTTGTTCTGTCATAGTCTCATTTCCCAGATGAGCAATATTTAATTTCAAATCTCTAATACAAGAGATGCATCAATCTCAGATTTCCCTCTCCAGCTGATCTACGTCTTCCTGCGGAAGCTGGGGAATGTACTAGAGGTAGGAAGGGGAACCTACAAAAGGAACTTTTAAAATAATTTCTTTTTTCTGGCTTTTCAACAAGTAGATGTTTGCTGATTGATTGTCAGAACTGTAGCCAGAGCCCTGGGATGGGCTGGGTTTACTTTGTTATTTAGTATAATGGCAAGAGCCTGAAATGATTCAGACATGAGTTCAAAACCTAGCCTCACCACGTACCAAGAGTGAGGACCACAAATAAGTTACTTAAACTCTCTGATATCCAATTCCTTCGTCTGTAAGACATTGATTCAGATTGATAAGGTGCCATCCATGTAAACAACTAAAAGAAGAGTATTTCTGGCAGAAAAAAAAGACAGTGTAAAGACCCAGAGGCCGCACAGAGCTTGATGTATTTGCAAAGCAGAAAGCAGGCCAGGCGGGCTAGAGCCTAATGGACAAGGGGCATGGTGGTGGAGTTGAGGTCATAGATGTTGGACCAGTGTAAGATCACATAGGTTCTTGTGGGCCACAGTGAGAGAGTGGAATTCCATTCTAAATACAGTGAAGAGCCATAAAGAGTGCTAAATTGAGGGATATACAAGATCACCCTGGCTGACAGGTGGAGAATGATTTGCAAAAGTGAAAGCAGGGAAACTTATACAGAGGAGACCATAGTAGTCCAGGCAAGAAGTAATGGTGACTTCAGTGGAGGCCTTAAAGAGGTATTTTGCTGATGGGTCAGATTGGATTTGCTGATGGTTGGGGTGCAGTGGGGAAGGGAAAAGAGAAATTAAGTGTGCCTGTTAGGGTTTGGGTTTGGGCAAGTGGAGAAATGGTAGTGCGGCACGGATGGGTAAAACTGGAGGTGGAACGGGTTGCATAGGAAGAGCCGACTGGAGAACTTCATTCTGGACACATTAAGTTTGAAATGACTGTTCCTCATTTGCCTTCTGTTAACACCTTCTTCAGATAATGCAGAGTGCAATACAAGTGATGAGGTTGTAGCTTTCACCATATGCATATAGTAATGTTGAAGCCTGACAGAGTTTCAAATAGATTGGGCAGTTTTGCTTTTGTGAGATTAAATCTCTTTAATCACCCATGCCTTAGGTTCAGTCATTCCTACAGATTATTCAACTAATCCACTACATGATTTTTTTTTTTTTTTTTTTTTTTTTTTTTTTTTTTTCTGTACGCGGGCCTCTCACTGCTGTGGCCTCTCCCGTTGCGGAGCACAGGCTCCGGACACACAGGCTCCGCGGCCATGGCTCGCGGGCCCAGCCGCTCCGCGGCATGTGGGATCTTCCGGGATCGGGGCACGAACCTGTGTCCCCTGCATCGGCAGGCGGACTCTTAACCACTGCGCCACCAGGGAAGCCCCCACTACATGATTTTTCATTGTAAATGTAATGTGCAGAATTGCACACACAAAAAATTTAAGCAACTGTCGTACATGTAAGTCAAATTTGCCTACTAGTCACTCTTAGCCTACTTCTGCTGAGCAGAAGCAACTAACATTTTTTTATCTACCCTTCCAGACCTGTTCCTAAGGACATGCAAACATACCTCTGTATGATTCTTTATTGCATTAGAGTATATTATTCTGCACATATTGGTCTTCTACTGTTTTGCAACTCATGGACAGCTTTCCATTTCATGGCATAGTATTCCATGGTATGGATAGTCCACAATTCACCTCACTGGGCACTGCGTTAGGGAACATGTTTCAATCTAATTCATCTTATTTGCTTCTTACTTATTTTACTCCCACAGGGGAACCTATGTCAAAGTTCAGAACATCCCTTATTGTTAGAATGCCCCTTTTTGTCACCTCCACATTACTGGCTTCAGTGGGAAGCCCAGTGTGGTTAAGTGAAAGGATCTTGGGCTTCAAAGAAATAAAGAGAGAAAGCTAGAGTCAAATTCTTGTTCTATACTTTATACTCCCTTTATGATCTAAAGCACATAAAATCAGATTAAATAATATCAACCGTATCTTGTGGTTATGAAAATTAAATGAGATAATGCATATAAAAAGTCTGGCACAAGGTAAGCATTCCTCAAATGTTAATTCTTTTTCCTTAGGATCCAGACACACCATGAAAGGGGTTTCAAGTTACAAGTAAATACTGGAGTGCTTATCTCAGTAACTTTAACTGGACAAAGTCATAAAACAAATGGAAAAGTGTACTCTTTAATGCTATGCAATACCTAGTCTCAGAGATCTTGAGAAATATCCATTACTCAGTCTCAATTATTCCTTTTTTTTCCAACTGAAAGAACAGCTATAAAATGAAGAAACTGAGAATCAGCTAAATCCAACTCTGAAAAAAACACACACAGATGAGAATCTATCCAATTAAAAACCTTCAAAGGAAGAGAATCTTCCACCTTCATGCCAACAATCCCAGTATTAACAATTAGTGCCTGATCATGTTTCTTATATCTAAATTAATTTCCTAATTTTGTTAGAACTTTCAGTTGAGATGGAAATAGATGTTTTTAACTAAGATTTAAGATCAGATGATTATGTCACCTTCACAGCATTCACATGATAAGATTTTTCATTACAGATGGAGAAAAAAGTGTTATTTGCTAGCCACCCGCCTTTCTTGAGTGGTGTGACCATATTCCACCCTGCAATGATTTATAAACGGGGTTTAATTATGCAGAAGTGTGTGCACATGATTATATCTTGTTAAGCATTTCTTGTTAAGTTTTTGATAAACAGCCAATCGTGGCATGTCATCAAAGCTTGAGAAGGCTAAATAAGAAGATTGTTTAACGAGAATTTAAATGTATTCATCTTTGAAAGAATCATTAGAATGTTTTCCTTAGTCTTGATGCATTTGGTAGTTCTTCAGAAAATCTACCATCAACACTTGTATGCAGTGTTTATTCCAAATTGCTGCAAATATATATATATTTTGAAGTTTGTTTAGTAAGGGTCAGGGAATGTAATGAAGTGCCAAAAATTCCACTTGACCTGCGTTGTACTCTATAGCCAACAGAATAGAAGTCCATTTTTGCAAAGCTCTGAGTTAAACATTCCCTTGAAAGCAGAGCAACTACCAGCTGAGAAAGCTTAATACAGCACAGTTGGGCTAGAAGGTGGATGCAAGTGCTGTCCACAAAAGCCAGAATTTTTAAAGGACTGTGATTATATTAAGCATAAGATTACACAATAGCTGCACAGACTGAATAGTCTCAGAGTCCAGAGTCCTCATTCTCGATCAAACTCAAGGTGAAGTATGTGCTTCTGCTGTGATAGATTGAGACCAGGAATTCAGAATACACTATCATCTCAAAATGCCATCAGCCAGAAACCTTTATTAATAGGCACTTTCACCAATTGACATTACAGTGATAAGGACTGGAAGGTCCTGTGACAGCTCTGAATCATCATATAAATGGCAAGTTCTATCTCTGTTAAAATATAAGTGGCGAATGCATGTTCCTTCAGCCTGCTTCTTTGGACAGGCAGGCAGGCAGGCAAAGTGAAGATGAAGTTAATGGGAAGGAAGACCTGGAAAGATAAGGGTTGCTTGCTGATGGGTAGTGGTTGGAGGTTGAGAGCCAGGCAAAGAGGTTATATAAGAAATAGAGGACCATTGAGACTTTATCTGCTGGACATTTGCATGATGTGCTCTGTGTTTATGAAAGAGTAGTCTGACAATAGAGTGCAGGGTGAACGAGATAGAAGGAGAAAAAAAACCTAAGAGGTCACATGGGAGTTGTAGTTGGTTTGGAGTGATGAACATAAAATGGAAAGCAATGGTCCAAATCCTGAGACTTTTCAAAGGAAAATTCCATACAATTTTTATTTCTCTCATTTCTTTATCCCCCTTATCCAGTCAGCCATGGGAATAAGTCTGCGGTTTCAGTGATGAGTAATAGTAAAAATAGTTCCTCTGGTAGCAAGTTAAAAAGCAAAAGGAAGCAGTGTTTAGAAGGGTGTACTTTTTTCTCTGTTTTGAAATGCAGACAGGGGAAAGAGGAAGATGAAGATGAGGGTATAGAAGACTAATGAAATAAAATAAACCCCATTTTGTCAGGTGTGAATTGAATCAAGCCCTCTAGATCTGCTGGTGGGGATGTTCCAACCAGCATGGTATGAAGCCATATATGTAATATAGCTCAAGAATGAAAACCTTTCCAATCTTCATGCCTTTTGAGCCAATCATCTTAATTGCTAGGACCCTATCCTAAGTAATGCTGGGGGATGAGGGCAGTTTATGCAGATAAAATTTTACTATTTTCACTGGTGGAAACTTGGAAACAACCTAAGTGTTCAGTGATAGGGGAAGGTTATATAGAACATGGTACATCATATCAGCTTCATAAAATGTGGTTCACAGCTAATTGTTTTCTTAATTACGGAAATGCTTGTATTAAGTTAAATAAAGTCAGGGATACAATATTTTATATATTTAAGGAGAGTATAAGTATAAATATGTGGGAAAGTTGTGCATCTAGAAAAGACTGTAAAGCTATTTGCTGAGATGTTAATATTTCTTTCTTAGAGTTGTTGAACAATGAAAGTTTTTTTTTCTTTGTGTGTTTCTTTTTCTCTCCTAACAATGGGATAGAAAGAGACATTGAGGTTAAGAGAACCAGTAAAGAGAATAGACTTTGGAGTTAAGCAGAATTGAATGTGAGCCTTGGCCCTGCCACTTACTGGGCATGTAACTTAGAACTGACCTAACTCTAAGCTTCCTTCCCATCTGCAAAACAGGGATCATAATACAACCTATTTCTGTGGTGAGGAGTAAAGGAATAATCCTTTTAAAGAGTCTAGCACAGTACCTGGCACATAGCTGGTTCTAGTTAAGCATCAGACATCAACATGTATTATTTTTATAGTGAGAGAAATATAAAATTATTTCTAATGAAATAAATATAGGAAGAATTGCAGAGACTGGGTTGCCAAATTTCCTGGCTTCCAGAAAATTCTTTACCCCACCACAGAATCTTTTGCCAAAACCTGAGTTTCTATACTGGCCTGACTCGGCCAGTTTCCCCTAGTCCCAGTGAGGCTGTTTTCACATGTTTGACAAACCACGTGACGCCTCCATGTGTTGCCCAATCCCTGTGTGAATTCCCCTGCCCAATTCTGTACTGTCACCAACTCTCCATCAACCTGATCTGAATCTTGTCCCTTGTTCTCAAATCCAACTATTTTCACCTTCAAAGTTGTAGCTTGCTGATAAGAAAGTCTGGTCCACTTGACTTCTAGGCAGGCATGGGAACACTGGAGAAGGACACAGGTCCTGCTCTGCTTCCTGTCCAGAGCCTCTCATCACAGCAGTTTCCTAGGGACAGTTCTCTTCTTGTCTAACTTATCAGAATGGTTCTCACAGTGAGAATTTCCTACCAGGCAGAACAGCACACTGGCCACGTGGAAGCCTGGTAAGTGAGATAATTTGGAGCTGGTAGGGCCTTACCCTATGCCTCAAATCCCTAGTGTAAACACTCCTAGAATTTTATCAGCTACATATCCACCTAGAATGGACACTGACCTTTTCAAGTTCTAGAATTCCTGTTGCCTTTTCTATAAGTAAGCTGTCCTAGCTATTCCTGAAGTCTTTTCTCACATTTTTATTTCCGGGATAAAAGTAATACATGAGAATTACAGAAAACTTAGAAGATAAATACAAAAATATTTTTCCCCCAGCTAAATTGAACTTGTTATCCAGATTTACTTTGTGGCATGCATTTTGGAAGCCAAAACAATCTCAAATGTTTGATGGTGGGTGGGGGGAGGATATAAAAGATCATTCAATCCCCACGTAGGTATATATTGTCTGGAGAAAGTCAAAATGTCTTAGAAATGGGTGGCTTTTAGAGGTGACATAAAATAATGTCATTCATTGATTTTCAAAAATAGCCTTGGAAGAATATATTTGCTGCAGATTTTAGATGCAAATAAACATTCTTATAGGAGACTTGCACTTTGTAAAATAGGCTGGAAGGAGAGCATTGACTCTAAGAAAATCGTCCAGCTGTTCATAGAATTCCAAGGTGAATAGACAAGTCTCATGGAAGCATGCCAGTTGAATGCCTCATTGAAAGGCGAAACTGTTGAGCTGTGGCTATTTTGTGAGAGTAAACTGATATTTAAAGCTTCTCTGTGGTCTTCATGGATGTTAAATAAATACTCTACAAAAGCATGTCAGAGGCAACTCAAATGATGATGACTTAGAAATATAGGGGTTGTATGAGGAAACAATGGTGAGGAAATAATTCATCCACTCTGTCTTTAAAATGGCATTGTGAGCATTTCTGATATTTTGTGGTGGGGGGGGTGGTGAGACATGGCCAGAGATGGACTGGAAAGCCCATGAGCCCTCACCCTTCTCTGTGGTCAAGAGCAATGGCTGGTGAGGCTCTGCCTCCTGTCAGGCCTCTGAAGGCTCAGCTCTGGGGTGCTTTGGAGCAGGCTGTGTTTTTCTGTGCTGCCTTCTGGCATTCCACCCTTTTTCTGTACACTTTGGTCTCTCACCCAGCCACAATACCTGATATCCAATGACTTGCAGGCCATGGGTGTTTTTACTGGAAAATAAAGAACCTTAGCAAATTGTTATTTTCCCTTTTTCTCTTTCTTTTTTTTTTTTTCCCTGAGAAACAGGGGCTGCAAGTTGTTTGAAATAAGCCAGAAGCCTAATAGCTCCTTTGCTTGTGTATTTGAAATGGCACCCTAATCACTTTGAAGAGCTAATGTACTTCCTATGGGCCTGAAATTTCTCAACTGGACTCCCGTGGCAGAATTTGGCCTGTAGTTAAGAAAATTAATTACTCTGATAGTGAGGATGAAGCAATAGTTCCCAACTCCCTGTAGTAATCATTAAAATGTCATCTACTTAGGAGACATCTTGGCATGGGATTTATAAGGTTTGTGAGCTGGGGACTAAGTTCAATGATCTTTCCAGTGGTGGATCCTTGTTCTAGAGGAAGGCTTTGGGAGATAAGGTTTTTAAGATGGGAGTGAAATTACTTTAGATCTTTTGATTTAACATTTGAATGTTAACAGTTAACCACTGAATAATAAAAAATAAAACAAAACTTAAAATGGCTACTGACCATTTATCACTGTCTTCTCTATTGTTAGTGGTGGCTTACCTTATGGGGGTATTTCCCTCATAAGAGGTACATTTTTCAATTTGCCTCACCCTTCTCCACTGTGAATCTTGGCCTTTCTCCTAATGGAAAGAACCAGGGATTTGGAATCAGAAGACATAGGCTCAAGTCCCAACCTCAGCCCTTAGAAACTGCACAACATTAGGAAAACCTTTAATGCCTCTAACCCTCCCTTTTGCTTATATATGAAATGGGTCAAATAAATTCACACTTGTGAAAATATTTGTTAACTGTGAAGTCCTATCCACCCATTCCTTTAGGAAGTCTTAAATGAGTGCCTACGGTACTCCAGGCACTGGACCAGATCAGAGGTTGGCAACCTATGGCCATGGGCCACATCCAGCCTGCTGCCTACTTTTATCAACAAAGTTTTATTGGGAAACACACATGTACACCTATATGTTTATGTATTGCCAATGGCTGCTTTCATGCTACAGTGGCAAGAATTAAATAGCTGTAACAAGTTGTACAAGGCCAAAGATATTTACTATCCAGCCCTTTACAGAAACAGTTTACTGACCTTTCACCTAGATACCAGAGGCATAAAAAAGATTCCTACCTTCACTTATCCTACAGTTTCCCAGGGTAGATAAATTAATAAACAATTATAATAAATGTGGTGCGATACCACAAGACATTATGAGAGCACCAAGCAGGAGCTGAAATTTAGCCTAGAGAAACCGAAGAATGCCTCCCAGAGGAGAAGACATGGCTATCTTTAAGGAGGTCAGTTTGGCAGACAAAGGCCTGCTACAGGCAGAGAGAAGACTCTGTATAAAGAGGCAGGAAGAAGGAGAACTATAGTGTGGTAAAGACGTGCTGACTGCTCTGGAATGCTGAATTAGGAAACATGAAATAGGTGACAAGACATAAGCCTGGAATGTAGTAAACTAGAGCTAAATTGTGATGAACATCATGTGCTTTGCTTAAGGAGTTTGAAATTCATTCTGTAGATGTTAGGTAAATCACTGAAGGGTCTGAAGCAGGCAGATGAGGTGATGTGATTTGTGTTTATAAGGAGGGCAATGCTAGAGGTAGTGGAACCAGTTAAGAGGCTGGTATAATGTCTAAGTCAGAGATCCTGTAGTAAGGGAGTGTGGGGTGGGGGAAAGGAATGGATACAAGAGGCATGGAGGAGGTCGATTGAATAGAACACGCTCACTGAGTGCATGTAAGAGGTTAAGAGGAAGGAAGATTCCAAGATGGCACCCAGGTTTTGAACTAGCTGAATGGTGATACCCTTAACTCAAACAGAGCAAAAGGAGAAAACTGGAGACATAAAAGAAGTTGAAATTTTCTGGACATGATGTGATTTGGTCATTGTTTATATTCCATTAGAGAATAAGAAACATATGTTGGGAATGCAGGAAAGTTGATTGGAATCTAGGTATGAATTTGGGAGTCATCAGTTTAAAGATGGCCTTGGGGTAAGGTCATGAATAAACCCAAGGGAAGGTGTGAACCTAGAAGAGAGTTGAGGGCTTCCCTTGTGGCGCAGTGGTTAAAAGTCCGCCTGCCGATGCAGGGGACAGGGGTCGTGCCCTGGTCCGGGAAGATCCCACGTGCCGCTGAGTGACTGGGCCCGTGAGCCATGGCCGCTGGGCCTGTGCATCCGGTGTGCTCCGCAACAGGAGAGGCCACAACAGTGAGAGGCCCGTGTACCGAAAAAAAAAAAAGAAAAAGAAGAGAGTTGAGGACACCCCATTGAAGAAGTGGCCAGAGGAAGGTATACTGGGAAAGGGGTCTGAGACTAGCATGCCTGGTAATAGAAAACATGGTGAGAGCAGAGGTATTATATTTTGTGGTTAAAACTATTGCTTCCACAAGACCTAGAAAATTCTTATGGTAATGGGACATTGAGCAGAATTTCTAGTGATGTTGATCTCCTATTCTAACATTCATCCTTTGGCTCTTGAAAAGCCATAGGAATGAATATATAGTAATCCAGAAGAAAAAAATTTGTTCTTTAGTATAGTCAGGTCCTGGAAACATTGATAAAGTTGGAAATGATGACCTGGTCCCTTCTACCATTAGTGCTTGGGCTCCAGGAGGGCAGGAATTTGTATCATTTTGATTCTTGCTATATCCCCAGAGCCTACTACAGTGTTCCACATGTTATAGATACTCAATGATCTTTGCTGAACAAATGGAATCACATGAACTCATTGAAGAGAAGATGAACATCTAATAGCCATTGGTGGTTCCAATTAAGATCAACTTCTTAAGCTTGTAATCTTGGAAACTTGGTATACTTCAGACTAGCACTAGGGAATATTCCATTTTGAGGTTATTGTTAAGTAAATTGTTTTTCTCTCTCCTCACCTGATATTTATCTTTTCATGGTGATGAAGAGAAGAGCAGTTTTAATTGTAAAAGAGGCAATATTACCACTAAGACTGCAAGTTAGGAGGCCTGGAGTATAATGATGAATGGGAGCTAAGGGAAGTTGACCTTGCTGAGTGAGTCTTGGGAATCTGTGACCACACACCAGTGTTGGAGCCCTTTAGATCAATTAGTGCAGCCCAGGGTGGGATTGCCAGTTCTTCTGATTTCTTGATCATCTTGGATTTGTAACAAATCTTGGAATTTCAAAACTTAGTTCTGTACCTTCTGTGAGTACTCTTACTACTAAATTAAAGAATCTCTATCACTCCTGTCTCCTATCATATCAGCCAACCTCCCTGTCCATCTTTTGTTCCAGATTCAATATTGACTTCCTACTACCTTGAATTATTTAGCATCAGGTCAAGGAAAAAGGTTATGATTACAAAAACTTGACCTGTGCTATTAAGTGTATAAAGAAATTTGGTTCTCCTGTTTTATGGAGCAGAGACACATAACTTCAAACTGGAAGGGGGAAAAAAATCAACCAGACCTCAGGTCACCTGATTTCCAGTCCACTAGACCACACTCTGCTTCCTTGCCAACACCAATACTTGATTGTTTCCAGGGAAGAAAGAGGGAGAATGACAGGCCAACTGTGAGAGAGGCACAGGCCCATCACTTGAATAACTTTTTAAATTGAACATCAGCTATAATCCCAGTCTTTTAAATAAAATAACCTAATTAGTTAGTATAGTGACATATTTAAATAAGGGGTTTCTTGATGTCCTTCTATCTCTGTCTCTCTGTCTCTCTCTCTCCCTCTAACGCCTTGCTTTCTACCTAAAAAGCACTGGGAAAAGTTTTATTTTTAGGGGTCCTTTTTTTTTTTTTTTTTTTTTTTTTTGCGGTACACGGGCCTCTCACTGTTGTGGCCTCTCCTGTTGCGGAGCACAGGCTCCGGACACGCAGGCTCAGCAGCCATGGCTCACAGGCCCAGCCGCTCTGCGGCATGTGGGATCTTCCCGGACCGGGGCACGAACCCATGTCCCTGCATCGGCAGGCGGACTCTCAACCACTGCGCCACCAGGGAAGCCCCAGGGGTCCTTTTTAAAAACAAGTTCCATGACCATATTTATTAGTGCTTCTGTGTGTGTGTGTGTGTGTGTGTGTGTGTGTGTAGAAAGAACACATTTTTTAAAAGGCAGTGATGGTGCTGTCTTTTACCACCTTCTTTTTCCTCCTTAAATGGAAAGCTCTGAACCCAGATGCCCAACCATGGAAGATATTCTTCCAGAAGCGGCATCTGGCTTCCTGGCAAGCCCTTCAAGCGAGTTGTTTGGGGAGCTTTGCAGTTGTCTCTTGGTCTGT
This sequence comes from Mesoplodon densirostris, assembly GCF_025265405.1. NCBI lineage: Eukaryota > Metazoa > Chordata > Mammalia > Artiodactyla > Ziphiidae > Mesoplodon > Mesoplodon densirostris. The sequence continues at coordinate 64,554,798 of NC_082668.1, forward strand.
CACGTGTATCAGATACCGTGGCCCCTCTGGCTGGCATGTCCAGACAGCTGCCAATTCCTTTCGGTTCACCTTTAATTCTGAGAACTAGTTCCCTCATTTTCATTTCTTATTGGACTTATTTTTCTCCCCACTGTCCATAAGAATTCCAGGACAAGACTAATTTCTCACTGCTGTCTGCCTGTCAACTTCCTCTCCAGGCCTCTGTCTTTTGAACCTGAGTGAAATCCTCCGTCATTTAGCCCTACATTAAAATAGGTTACTTTTAATAGTGTTTCTTAGCCACTCCTTGTCAGCCTAGCTCCTTGTAATCTGCGGGGTTGTTCCCTGAAAAGAAAACAAAACATTCCATTGGAGTAATTTATTCTGGTCTGTACACAAGATATGAAAGTATTCCTGGCATTTGTGTATTATTTAGTTAAGTCATATTGGCTCCCTGCATCCTCGTCACACCATGAACAAAAGAGCATCTCAGGACTGGAAAAGAGGAGGCCACACGGCAGCATTTACAAATAGCTCCTGCTTCAGGACACCAGAATTTTTCAAGTAGCTTTCTTTTTTTTTTTCTTTTACCTGTTAATGTAAATATATTGTTTTACTTGTGAAGGATTCTGTGGGGTTTTTTACGGATAATTGTTAAGAACACAGAATCCGATGGTAGCCCACGCACAAGGAAGCCGTGACAAGGTGCTGACAGGTCCGGCTGCAGCACCCAGAACGCAGAGGAGAAAGAAGAAATTAGAGCTGCAGGGCAACATCCAGGAATAGTTCGCATGGGGTAGCTGCACATTTCCACGTTGCTGGGGGGTTTTGCCTCATGCAGGAAAAAGTGCAGATTGTATATGAGATTTCAGATCCCAAGACTGTATTGGCTGAGCTGAGAAAAGACTGGGCTTTAGTAATGGACAGAAGGAAATCTCAGCCATAAGTAATACTTAGTCTGTGGCCAGTGGCAGACTCAACCCACACTTGACTTTGAAGAGGTACTCAACTAAAACCACGGGCTTACCTGGAATGAGAGCCTCTGGGGGACAAGGAAATGAATTTAGGGGCTGTTTGGATCAGGACATTGGGAAAATCTTTGAAATCATCTACAAAACAGTAGAGCTCGAATTGAAGATTAGGATTTTTAAACCTTTTTAAATCTCTGCCTCAGTGACATTTTCTGGTCTATAATTTTTCCTCAGGTTAATTTGTTAATGTGAACAAAGGAAGTTGGAAATACATTCAGAACTTAGAAGCTTTATACTAAATATTGCCCTTTGTACAGAGATTACTTTTTATCACTTCTAGTAATTTCTTCTCCTCTGTGTCATACATTCTTTTGTCAGACTCTTTTTGCTGACATTTTCCCCTTTCTTTTTTCTGCCTTTTCTCCCAATATCATCCTCCTCCTCAAATCCTTCCTCCTGCCCCTCACTCTGAGAGCTCTTTTCACCTTCAAAGCATTGCCAAATACGTCATCCATCTCCCCATTTATTCTTTATACAAATAACAGATCAAGTGCCTCTCACATGATAGACGCTGAGCTGGAAATAAGGATAATTTTACCAGGAAAACAATCAGTTCCTAGCATCTGGGAACTGTATTCAGTTATGTTATCAATCTCTCTGCCCTTATCTGGGAATGTTCACTTCCCTCAGTCTGACTTTCACTCCCAACTTTCCGGTTCTAGCCCTGCCCCTCCTCTGCTTCCAGGGATATGCAAACCAGCCTATCTGTTATAGGCGTTCGGTTAGTCCATTGATGAGATTCAGGAAGCCCCTGATCTTCTTTTCTTTCCTACCTTCAGAGAGACAAGTAGAACACTTTGGGGCAGGGCCATAGCGAGGCGTAGGCAAGACATGGGTGCTGGAACCCGGAGAACTAGAAGCATTTTCTTTCCTACCCTCCATGAACTGCCAGTCAACATATACCTCTTAATAAATATTTTTCCCTTTGTCAGTGAGTTCACTCATTCATTCATTCATGAATTCATTTAGCACATAGTGTTTGGGCTATGAAAAGATAAAAGAAATTACCCCTGCTCTAAAGGAATTTTTACCTAATTAATTTGTGCCTCTGAGCTTAGACATCAAAACAGGATAAATGTCCTCACATAGTGAAAAGACATGCAGAGTGTGATACTTTACACATGCAAAGTGTGATACTTTACCTAAATCTGGGTTCTTTTTCCCCATCTGAACACTTTTTGAGCAATCATTTTACAGCCCAGAAAAATTCCACCCTCAAATGCATCTCCTCTTTGATTAGAGCACAACTCTGTCCCCTTGGCTCCCTGCTCACCCACCTTTTTTCCACTTCCTTTCATTTCCGGCTGCCATTCCAGAGCTGCAAGTGCTCCCTTGGTACTGACCTTTGATTCATCACAAAGGGACTCCATTCACTCTCCCGGGGCCACATTTCCTGTTTAGGGTCAAACATCCCCCACAGAGATAGTGAGGTATTTTATGGCTGGTTTACATGTCCAGCTGTATTTTTCTAACTAGTGGGAAAGGAGAAATAAAATGCACGCCCCATTCTCTTTGACCTCCCTCTCCATTCATATCACACTGAAAATACCCAATTCCTAGGGTGCCAGGCTCTTAAAGTAATTCATACTTCCCTGGCAGTCACAGGCATTTACCTTTCATCTTGGCAGAGGAAGGCCTGTTTTATCCACCCCTCATCACATTCTTGCCATTCTGTGCTTGAGTTTCCCCTCCAACACCCTACAATAGTCTAGGTAGGCTAAGAAGTAGGTGGCTAGATAGAGAAAGTAAAGAAAGGTTCACGTCACATTCTAGTAATTTCTGATCCCAGAGCACTTTTGTCCAAGAAATGGTGATATAGAAGAATACAGGCATGAGGTTATGTGGGCTGGTGGCCACGGAGATAGCGGGACTGGGGAGGGAGATAGCCAGAGAGAGACGTTTTGTTCATCACGAATGCAGCCACCTGAAAAACACCAGCTAATTAGCAGTCTGTAGCCACACAACACAGCAGTTTAGTACAAGAAGTGAACAATACTTTACTTAATTGAAACTACAGAGCAGACTTAGGTAGGCTGAATGCAATTATGCAGATTGGAAGTCAGCCAGGATACACTGAGGTTAACAACCCCTTCTCTCACAAAAAGCACCGCGGGAACATCAGTGACCACAAATGGTGAAAGCTGTCATCCTGGGGCCCATCCAAAAGGCCTCACCTCTCACAACCTAGGCTCCATCAGAAGGCCTTAATGGTATCAACTAACTGGCTGGAAGAAAGAGTGCCCTCTGTCTGTACAGGTGTGCCTGTGCCTTGTGCTGTGTGACTAATTCAGCCTTCTCAGGAAATAAGGTTTGAAGAGGTAGAGTGGAGGGGGATTTAAATGGTGGAGGACATCCAGGGGGGTCCAGTGGTGGACAATGGGAACTGTGAGAGCTCTTGAACCTGCTAGTCTTGCGGCCAACACGATGGCTGCCTAACCGTTGCAGAAAGTTCTAGCTTAGGATTTCTCAAACTTTAAGGTGCTTATCAATTAAATCACCTAGAGATCCTGTTAAAAATGTAGATTCTGATTCAAGAGGTCTGGAATGGGGCCTGAGATTCTGCATTGAGAACAAGCTCCCAGGTGCTGCTGTCCGGGAACCAAACTTTTAGAAGTCATTTCTTGCAGGGAAGAGGACAGGGGCTGGACAAAGAGAAAGAGGACTTTAAAATGAGACATAACACCCAGAATCATCAGGCTCACTTTCATTTGTCCTAGGAACTAAAGGAAGCAGAAACTTGGAGAGTTCAAAATAGTAACGAATCCAATCCACTCCTAAAACTCACTCCTAAAATGGCTTCTACCATTAGAGGATGGGGAGAGGCACAGAATTTGGCCCCTGAACATGTTTCATGAATGAGATGCCCACTCTGAACAGTGTAGCATTTCCCACTCACTGGTTGGTGCTGTAGCAGAGACACACCAGCCAGCAGTGGTCTGGGATGACCTCCCAAGAATGAAAACTGTCTGTCTTTCAAGGTGAGTCAAGAGAAGACAAGATGGCAGAATGCAGACCCTCAAAGCTTGACCAATGGACAGTGAAGGGAGTAATAATCTTCCTGCAAAGCCTTGTAAAATAAAATCAGAGTTGCTGAAAAACATCAGAGAATGGGCCATTTTAAGCTTATATTATGCAAACTTAGTTTATTGCTGTATGCTGTGGAGGCTTCCATGCTAAAGTCTGCATGTACTACTAAAGACTTAATTGTTGGGTGGATTATTGATTACATTCTTTATCTAGTTATTTCCCAAGTGCTTTTTATACTAATATCTACATATTTTGTGACTTCTTAATGATAGAATTCACTTTAGATGTATGGAAATACACACACACAAACACACACATGCTTAAAAGCAAGACCCAATTAATGAAAGCAGTATGGGTTCCTACATTTAGACATGCTGTAAATACGCTTTAAACTAGATAAGGCTGGAGTTTAGATATACATTTATCCTAATATGTAGCTCATCAGTATAGCTACAAAACTTTTATTACTTGCCATCATTCAAAATATATCATTTGAAATGTTCAGCTATCTAAAGCCAGCACAGGAAAGCACACACACACACACACACACACACACGAAACAGAAGAATATAAGCATCAATCAGTGAATCAACAGTAACTATGGAGTGCCTACTCTGTGTTCCATACCACACTGGGGAGGGTTGGGAAGATAAAAGAAGTATAAAGTTCTGCCATTGCAGAGATACTTATCTAAAAGGGAACAAAGCACTTAGGAAAAAGAGTAGAGAATAATTAACTGTTAAACAGTATGTATGGGAAGAAGTAGACTAAACTAGTTAAGTCTGCAATGAAAAGTGGACCTTAAGTTAGGCTTTGAAACACAAGTAGGATTTGGCAAGAAATGAGATGTTCTGTGGGTCCACTTGAGAAAAGCCAAAGGAAGCCAGGATGTGACAGGGAGCAAAGGAGGAGGAGGGACCTGAGTGCAGGGAGAGACCAGGTCATGGGTAGGGCCTGGCAGGAAAGTCGGAATCTGAAGTCTTAGATAATAGGGGCCCAAGGCAGGTTATTGAGCAGTTGAAGAATAGAAGTTTTGCTTTTGTTTCTGTTTTAAGTATCTCAATTCATTGAAGGATCAAATGTGAAATGGATTTGGGGAGGGATGCTTGGAGTAAGTAAGGCTGAGGAGCAGTTTAGTCCTGTGTTGGCTGAGCTCAGTGGGAAGAGGGGAATTTCTAGAGAAACTTTAAAGTCAGTCAATAGTATTTGCTGATAGGTGTGATATGATGGATAAATGACTGGAAAGAGTTTGAGACAATGCCAGGATGCCCAATTTGTAGACAAAAAAGAGTGGAGATGTCACTTATAGAAACTGGGTTATTGATGGACTTTAAGAAACAAGGATGTGACAGGCACTGTTCTAGGAGCTTAGCATCATCAGTAAACTTTACAGAAGTCACCTTTGCCCTCACAGAATTTACATAATAAATGTAATACACATAATATAAATAAATCAAACAAATAAACATAATAAGCAAGGAATGCTATAGCATATTAGAAGATAATGGCTGCTAAGGAACTAGTAAAAATGGGGCAGTGTGAGGAGGGTCAAGGGTGCTGCCAGGGTCCTGAGTCCAGTGGTTTGCAGTCATTGGGGAAGAACTCATTACAAAGGGGAGATTTGAGAAAAGACCTGAGGGAGGGGACGGAGTTAGTGAGGCAGATTTGCCTGGAGTCGAAGCATTCCAGAGATGTGTAGAGAACATCGAGCATCTTGGTGTCTTCAAGCTATAGCAAAGCAAGGAGGCCAGTGTGGCTTGAGCAGAGGAAGGGTGGGGAGAGGAGGAGGAGAGGAGTCACCTAGTTGACAAGGTCACATCACACAGGGCCTTCCGAGACCATTATAAGGACCTGGTCTAGACACTATCAAACTCTTAGAGGAAAACAGAGGCAGAACACTCTATGACATACATCACAGCAAGATCCTTTTGGACCCACCTTCTAGAGAAATGGAAATAAAGACAGAAGTAAACAAATGGGACCTAATGAAACTTAGAAGCTTTTGCACAGCAAAGGAAACCATAAACAAGACGAACAGACAACCCTCAGAATGGGAGAAAATATTTGCAGACAAAGCAACTGACAAAGGATTAATCTCCAAAATTTACAAACAGCTCATGCAGCTCAATATCAAAAAAACAAACAACCCAATCCAAAAATAGGCAGAAGACCTAAATAGACATTTCTCCAAAGAAGATACACAGATTGCCAACAAATACATGAAAGGATGCTCAACATCACTAATCATTAGAGAAATGCAAATCAAAACTACAATTGCAACTAGAAATGCAAATCAAAACTACAATTCTCACAGCAGTCAGAATGGCCATCATCAAAATATCTACAATCAATAAATGCTGGAGAGGGTGTGGAGAGAAGGGACCCCTCTTGCACTGTTAGTGGGAATGTAAATTGATACAGCCACTATGGAGAACAGAATGGAGGTTCCTTAAAAAACTAAAAATAGAACTACGATAACACCCAGCAATCCCACTACTGGGCATATACCCTGAGAAAACCATAATTCAAAAAGAGTCATGTACCACAATGTTCACTGCAGCACTATTACAATAGCCAGGACATGGAAGCAACCTAAGTGTCCATCCACAGATGAATGGATAAAAATGTGGCACAATAGAATATTACTCAGCCATAAAAAGAAACAAAATTGAGTTATTTGTAGTGAGGTGGATGGACCTAGGGTCTGACATACAGAGTGAAGTAAGTCAGAAAGAGAAAAACAAATACCATATGCTAACACATATTTATGGAATCTAAAAAAAAAAAAAATGGTTCTGAAGAACCTAGGGGCAGGACAGGAATAAAGACCCAGACGTACAGAATGGACTTAAGGATATGGGGAGAGGGAAGGGTAAGCTGGGACGAAGTGAGAGAGTGGCATGGACATATATACACTACCAAATGTAAAACAGATAGCTAGTGGGAAGAAGCTGCATAGCACAGGGAGATCAGCTCAGTGCTTTGTGACCACCTAGAGGGGTGGGATAGGGAGGGTGAGAGGGAGGGAGATGCAAGAGGGAGGGGATATGGGGATATATGTATGCATATATGTATATGTATGCATACAGCTGATTCACTTTGTTATACAGCAGGAACTAACACAACATTATAAAGCAATTATACTCCAATAAAGATGTTAAAAATAAAAAATAAGGACCTGGTCTTAGCTCTCAGTTAAAAGAAAGGGGGAGCCAGTTGTAGAGTTTGGAGCAGGACTGACATGAACTGATTTCAGTTTTAAAAGAATCACTGGGTTGAGAATACATTCTAGGAGAACAAGAAAACCAGCTGGAAAACTAACTTATCCAGTTACCAATCTAATTAGAAAGAGTTATTTGTGGGTGGAAAGTTCTTCATGCATTTGCCTCTGATAGGTTGAAGGAATCTAAAAAACTGGATTCCAGCCCCCTGCTTGGGTATAAGTTTCCCAAATAACTTTAGGCCTGTTGCTTCACTTCTCAGCTGCTGCTTTATTGTCTTTAGCATGGGAATAATGCTTAACTTTATCTACCTTGTAGTGTGTGTTTGTGTGTGTGTGTTTGTGCACCCCCCAAATCTAAGGAGATAAAGTAAAAGCCAAGACTACATACTGTTATTAGAGTTTGACACAGTTGGAAATTCAAGCAGAGTCCAGACAAGACACTTGATCTTGTGCTGAGTCCAAGTGAGAGTGGAGATAGCACTGGATTCTGAATCAGAAAACCTGAGTTGGATCCTGAGTCACTGACTCCTTACCCCTATCGCCTTGGATAAAACAGCTTCCTCAGTTTCCTCTTCTGTGTTAGAGGAGATTACGATACTGATACCTCCAAGGACTTAATCCAGAGTTACAGGTGAATAAAAATCCTGTTATAAACTGTAAAGCACCAAAGAGATGAAGCCCCCCAAAGCTCCTATTGAAACTGTAGACAGCTCTACTCAGCCTGTTAAAAAATCTTAATTAGGGCTTCCCTGGTGGCTCAGTGGTTGAGAGTCCGCCTGCTGATGCTGGGTACACAGATTCGTGCCCTGGTCCAGGAAGATCCCACATGCCGCGGAGCAGCTGGGCCCGTGAGCCATGGCTGCTGAGCCTGTGCGTCCGGAGTCTGTGCTCTGCAATGGGAGAGGCCACAACAGTGAGAGGCCCGCGTACCGCCAAAAAAAAAACCTTAATTAATCCTTCCATATAGGTAGTTGTTAATTTTAACTCCTTGAGGGCAGAAATCATTTCTTCCTTTAGTGCCCCACGTAACCAGCACAGGGTAGAGCAACAGGGGGTACTTAGCAAGTCTTTTTAGCGAGTGGTAAGTAAAGGTATGATATTAAAGGAGGAAATGTAGATTTGGGAATCAGTTTTTTTTAGAGTAAATATTCCAAACCATGAGAGTGGATACATTCACCGCGAGAGTTCAGAGCCTGAAGAGGCAGGATGGAGTTAAACACCACATTGGGGACCAGCACAGTAAATTCACTAACCAACAAATGGAAACAACATAGAAAGTAAACAGGTAATTCGGAATCATCAGCATGATAAAAACCTGAAGAGCATCATCAACTAGTATAACTTATTATAAATAACTTCCACTCAAAAAGGATCCAGGGCTTCCCTGGTGGCGCAGTGGTTGAGAGTCCGCCTGCCTATGCAGGGAACACGGGTTCGTGCCCCGGTCCTGGAGGATCCCACGTGCCGCGGAGCGGCTGGGCCCGAGAGCCATGGCCGCTGAGCCTGCACGTCCGGAGCCTGTGCTCCGCAACGGGAGAGGCCGCAACAGTGAGAGGCCCGCGTACCGCAAAAAAAATACAAAAAAACCCAAAAAGGATCCAAACAAATTTCCATTAGCTGTCATTTCACCAGTCTGAAATCCGTAATGACCACCCACTTATCTAGTAATCATACTCCAGCACAGAGATAACTGAAGTTCCTTCACGATTCAATAGTTCTGTGTGAATTATCGAAGGACGATAATGCAGTGTCCGTTGTAATTTTAATATTAATTGTGTTGTTTGAGTCCTGCTAATCCACATATGATAATATAATGTGTTTTTTACCAGAGTATTTGCTTAATCAGAACCTTATACTCCCCAGGCCTTCTAAGTAAAGGAACTTTACTGGGAATGAAGGAAAGTGGCACATAAAACCATTTTCCTAGTCTGTTTGTTAAGTACATACTTAGCAAGCCATCTTGCAACATACCTAGCCAATAAATTACATCTCCTCTCTAGAGCCCTCTTTTTTGTGTCTTCTTAACTGACATTTTGGAATTCACCTGAAAACACCAACGATTTGCCAAGACAAAACTTGGCCTGTGGAGAAGACACCATATTCAACACCAATCTGGAGAAAACAGCATACTCAGTTCCTGTATTCACTATGATCGTAATATTTATTTTAATCATTGTCACAATTTGTGGATTATAACTTGGTCCTAAGAAAACTGGCCTCCAAGCAGTAAAGAGTTAAGACCAGAAAGTTCACCCCCTGGGCCCTTTGCTCAATCTCCTTATTTCAATCCCTCCTTCCCTGTGATACCACAAAATGAATAATGCCTTAGACATAGTTTTTGCAATGCTAATATTTGAACAGTAAAAGATACCTTAAGACCTTCATCAAGATTTTTTAAGGCCTCGTTTAATGTCAGTGTCAAGGTTCTGTGAGGAATAATTAATATAACAAAACAAGGTCTATGTGCCCGTCGATTGCCAGGGGATTTATGCAGGTAACTCATTAATGCTGCAGGGGTTTCTGCATGTAAATCCCGAAGCCTTGATGGGGAAATGGGACCCAATGATTTTCCCCCTATAAAAAACACAAACAATAACAAGTATAAAAGCAGATAACCTGAATATCTATACAAACAGCTATATGGCTTGTAAAAGTTTTCCATTTACATCCTGTCACCTCTTCTTTTCACATGTATAAAAGATGGGACAATTATTTCAACAAACCGACCCATATAAATCAATGCAGTTTTGCTGTGGGAAGACTGGGTGTTTAAGGCATTTAATATTTCAGCATCACCAGATTATCACCAGGATCCATTTCACTTTGCGGTCAAGTGCATGATTAGCGCTGTGACAGGATATTGGCCATTTTCGTAGGAAGATCTGCAAATCCTAGTAAACAAATACCAGTTGGAAAAATTAAGAACAAGTCTGTGGACTGGAATGCACCCTACTTGTAATGGGAACAAAAAGCTGGCAATCAAATCTAAAGAAAAAAGCTAAATCACAGCAGAATGACCTACTTTAAGGCATTTGCCAAAGAGGCAGTGTTTTTAGACAGCTCTTCTGAAGTAGCGTCTTTCTGTCTGTGCCATCTGCAGATTTATTACTGCCTGAGAAAAACAACCAAAAAAAAAAAAGCTCTATTTGAATGATACTAGGAGCCTGGTCTATAGGAAAGATTCCAGTATTGTGGGCACCACACCCACACCTACTGATGTGGTCCAAGGTTTTGCTTTAGAGGCACCTAATTAAGAAACCCTGACTCATTTACATGGAGACGTTTGATCTAAATTACACTCCAAACCGCACCAAATTGGGAGCATCTGTGAATGTGAAATGTTTGTTCCCTGTGACGGCTAGAACAGGGCCAGCTCTGGACGGCACATGTTCAAGTGACGAAAAATATTTCACATGTAACGTACTTCTGAGACCCACTTTTCCACTAATAATTCATAGTGATGCTAACCAGTATCTGTACTTCCACAATTATTTCAGGCTGTGAAAAATTATGTCACTTTTTTTTTTCTACAGCTAGAAAGAGGTAGAAGACCACCTACTTTGTTTGTTGTCATTGATAAAAGGCCTTAAGTGCAGCCAATAGCAAAAAGGCAAAGCTGTATGGTGTAGAGGCTGGTCATCACATATATCTCTTAACTGGGGGGTCCCGAAATGCAGAACAGCAATCTAAAAGGATAAACCTCAAGGATGACCCCCTCTCATCACTGGCTTAACTTCTCTAGTTTTCCACTTGGCTTGCTGGCTCTCAGTAAAGGTTTGCTTCTCAACTCCTCTGAGGCTGTGTTTGTGCCCAGAAGACACAGCCCATAAAAGTGAGAATACTGATAGATTAAAAGTCACATTATATGCAATTAAAGGGCATTCAGATACAGTCCATGTCATTTCCATCCTGTAAAATGTCTAAGAAAGTTTAAAAAATTTTTTTTAATGTTCTACCATTGGATGCTAAGAATAGTACTTTGCACATAACACTCATGAAAGAGTGCTGTATATCAAACACAATCAACAGTGTTTTATAGATGCAGTCAGCCCTGCACTCTGGCACCTGGTGAGCACTTTACCTTATTAGGCTATGTATCACCTATGTTTCAACTGGAGTCCAAGGAATAAGAAAGAAACTTAAAAAAAATTCCAGATTCTTTTGTCTAAGAAGATACTAATACACTGATCTGACGTACCGTTTTTTTGCAGTAGCTAGAATGAGATTTGAATATATTGATAGTTTCAGCAGCAGAACCAAGGGAGCCCAGTTAATAACTTATGCATGGATATATAGATATACTTCAGACAGAGGTAAGGTTTTCAGCTCTCATGTTGGTAATACTTAGAGGGATCGAATGAAAGGGGCTGTTCCCCCAGAGTCTTTGTTGTGGGCATGCATTGTGACAGTATGGAGCCAGAGTTCTTCTGGTTGTCTACACAGCCTGGATTCAATAAACTGTTATATATGCATATTATGACAATGTGGTCAAGGAAACCAGATTTTTCTACTCTACCTTCGAGTGCCTATAGAGCCTAAATCTGGTGTTTATTTTTCTTGTCCCCCTTCAATATGTTAACATATTCATAATTTAATACAGGTTATGTTCATTTTATAATTAAAGTTATGGACTTAGTTGAGAAAGCACTCAGACTATACTGTATGGAAAATATTTATCTTTTTCTATATCTGTCTGGTTCAGTGTGAATCCTAAACGTAGATAATCCCAGACTATCTTAGTTTGCTAGGGCTGCCATAACAAAATACCACAGACTAGGCTGCTTAAACAACAGAAATTTCTTTTCTCACAATTCTGGATGCTGGAAGTCTGAGATCAAGGTGTCAGCAGGTTTGCCTTCTTCTGAGGCCTCTCTCCTTGGATGGCAGATGGCTGTCTTCTGATTGTGCCCTTTCATGGTCTTTCCTCTGTGTGTATGCATCCCTGGTGTCTCTCTGTCCCAGTTTCTTCTACTTATAAAGACATCAGTCATATTGGATGAAGGCCCATCCCAACAGTCTCATTTCAACTTAATTACCAAAATCCCTATCTCCAAATTCAGTCACATTACTGGCACATATGAATTGGGGTGTATGGGGGGCAGAGGGGAAGGGACATAATTCAGCCCATAACGTAGTCCAAGACAATATCCATATCCATGCTGCTGACATGCCCCTTGCCAAATGTGTATTTATTTGAGACCAAAACTAAAACTAAAGTTAATATTTTAAAATCTATGGTATGGGCTTCCCTGGTGGCACAGTGTTAAGAATCCACCTGCCAATGTAGGGGACACGGGTTCGAGCCCTGGTCCGGGAAGATCCCACATGTCGCGGAGCAACTAAGCCCGCGAGTCACAACTACTGAAGCCCTTGTGCCACAACTACTGAAGCCCGCATGCCTAGGGCCCGTGCTCCGCAACAACAGAAGCCACCGCAGTGAGAAGCCCGCGCACCGCAACGAAGAGTAACCCCCGCTCACCGCAACTAGAGAAACCCCACACACAGCAACGAAGACCCAACACAACCAAAAATAAATATAAATATATTAAAAATAATAATAATACTAAATAAATAAAATCTGCGGTATTTTTCCAGTATGATTCTCATTCACTTCTTCCATCAGTAAGAAACAAGGATGACTTTCTAAGGTTTAGGAGAACGAGCAGCAGCGTGACTCTTCTTATACCTTCTTGCTAGACTGGAAGGAAGCAGTTACCGAGTACAGTAAGTGTTACCACAGTGCCTGCCTGAACTCCACCCCGCCTTCAGGGACCCCTGGTCTGGAGGCATAAGTGCCTCCGCCTCCATTACTTCCGCCCTCCATTAGGAAGAGATAATGCAAGAGATATCACTTTCACAATAAAACATTGCACTTACACCACACCTTTCAACTCAGCATTTCCAAATGCTTTAAAAATCATTATTATTTTTATTATTTATTTGTGGAATCCCAGCAGTCTACTCGGCACTGGGAAGTGCAGTCAAAGCCACAGAGCTATGGTCTCAGTTACACAGCCTTAAACTGACGCTCAAGTTTCCCCCTTGATGTGCCAGTAAAAAATCTGAAGGTGGGTGTTTGTATGTGTGTGCATATTTAGGAAAAAAAAGAGAGAGAGAAAGGAAACTTATCTGTTACCCTGCCACTTATATAGCTGAAGAAATTTAGAAACGAGCCGTTCAATAGCATTGCTCTAATAAACTAAGAACCACACCAAGAAAAAAGCAAGAAAGCAAACACATAGTTTTGGACCTAAAATTCAGAAAATGGAAATGAATTGCCCTAATCAAGGACAACTACAATAACACTTTTAAAGGGTTATTAAGCAATGCAGGAAATAGAAATCAATCGTGCTCTGCATATTGTTCACTGGTCATTATTTCCTAGGTCAAATCTGCTTGACATTCAATTTAATACAGTCTTTCATCAAGTTGAAAGGCCCTGGAGAAACTTTCACTGGCCACCCACATTTTCCAACAGGGCTGTTGCCTGATCCACCTCATTTTTGTTTTCTGACTTTTTATTGTTATTGCATAGTCTGCCTTCTCCTACTGAAACAACTCTTCTGCTTTACGTGCCTTCCAAGATGGTGAATATATGCTGTCCATTCCTGTAATGCTAGAACCTGGTCCAGTGGCTGGCACATAGTAGGTGCTCAATAAATGATTGTGAGATAAATGAACAACACATTTTCATAGCACTCTGCAAAGCAGTCTAAAAGTGTGTTTGACACATCCTGTTTCATCAATAAAGTTATAAGCTAAGACAGATCACAAGAAAGAAGAGATAGTCCAGACGCAGAGTAAAAAATCTAATGAAATAAGGATTTAGATTGCTTTAAATCAGAGTGACCAAATGCATTTGTAGAAAGTATATGTTGAAAGTTATCTTGACTAGTCTTGAATTTAGCCAGCAAAGGTTTTCTGAAATAAGTATGAGTTCAGGAATTTTTGTTATAATGGGAGGGAGAAGTCATAAACTGGGAAGTGTTCTAGAATGTGGGGTGGGGCCTCTGAGGAAGGCTGAAGGTAAAAATAGAGGTCAGTAATTGGATTTAAAATATCAGAAGAGGCAAGAGTCAGGGAGCTAGAGGAATGTCAGATTACTAGGAGTATTCTAATGAAAGGCTTTCCAAGAAAACAAACACCCCCAGGTATAGAGAACTTCTTTAAGGAGATTGTTGTACCATAAGAATGACATTAGTAACACAACTGGAGATACACTAAGGTAGGAATTCAGACAATAAGGGCTGCCACAATGTAGCCAAAGTGAGGAGAATGTTCCTTGGGTCCTCTGCTTGGCTGCTTGGTGGCAGCCACCACCCTCAGCAGTCCTGCATTATCCCCAGGCAGAGAGCTTAGAAAGGGCCTAAACACACACTATAATCATATGTCTTTCTCAGTCTACATGGGGAGTGAATCACAAAAGGGCATTTCCTGTGCTTAGAGAAAAGTATGCAATATTTGTCTTTCACCATCTCAAATCAGTAATGCAGAAAGACTATATACCCTTCTGTATTGGGCTATTTTCAGGCTTAAGTATCCCCAGCCCCTCAGAGGAAAGATGCTGCAAAGCAGAGGAAAATATGGGGCATCTTCCAAAAGTGAGCGAATTAAGTCACTGGAAGGTGGCTGGCCTCATCTCGAAACCCACCAAAGAATAGTAGCACAGCTAGAAACAAGTTCAAAAGTGCTTGACAACCCTAAATTAAAACAACAACAAAGTTCAAATTGTGGCTTGGCTCAAGCTGCTTTATTATATTTTGTATTTAGATTTCACACGTTTATATTCCAAAGTGTGATGTCTCTTTAAAAATGTAACTGTTGAGTTTAAAATCAGGAAGTAGTAAAGTGCCTTCACAGGAGACACATATGGAAGGTTTTTGTTTTGGGGGGTGGGGAAAGGAGTTGATTTTGTCTTTAGTTCTGTGGAATTTCAGTCCAGTCAACACCTAGGCCACTCCTTGAAAAAAAAAAGAGGAAGAAGAAGACGTTTTTAAAAATTTAAATGACTCAGCATGCAGAGGATTTCTTGCGGACATCTGGAAGTTTAAACGGAGGCATCCAAAAGGCAAGTCGAGGTACAGCAGCAATAGCAAGGATCTGACCTTTATTCTCATTTTCAAGAGTGAAATGGCTTATAGGTTTTTGAGGTGTCAGTGCCAGAAGGGAAGCTGGCCAAGGCTCTCATTTCAAAGATGAGCAAACCTGTACTTTCCCAGGTCATCTAGCCGGTTTGCAGGTCCTATAACCCAGGCTGACTTTAGTGGTAAAAGGAAAATGGAAATAAGCTATGTCGAAGGCACTTGAGCTCCAACTGGCTAATTATTCTAGATGGTTCTTACAGTTAAAGTTCTTAGATTTTCAATTTCTAATGAAGGTAATTTCATCACAGAGGTCCCTTTTCTATAAAATTGTC
Source organism: Mesoplodon densirostris (assembly GCF_025265405.1). Classification (NCBI taxonomy): domain Eukaryota; kingdom Metazoa; phylum Chordata; class Mammalia; order Artiodactyla; family Ziphiidae; genus Mesoplodon; species Mesoplodon densirostris. The sequence continues at coordinate 64,570,474 of NC_082668.1, forward strand.
AGTACTTTCTCACTGTCTTAGCTCTACCTGGAATGCTAACCATTACTTCCGTGAACGAATGTGTCACTTCATCAGATGAATGAATTTTCTCATCAGCTCCACCCATACCTCCCTCATCCCCCTCTGCAAGGCTTGGCCCGCACTCTTCTGCTCCTTCCCAGACTCCTCTCTATGCTCTCTGCTCATCCCAGATGCTACCACTTCTTTGAAGCATCTGGCTCAGTGTCCAGCTATATTCAGATTTGCTTGATCACAGATCTGACCCCATCTGAGGAGATCTTTCCCTACTCAACTCATAGCCTTTCTTAGGAATAACCATGTAGGGGAGCTTGACACGTACATACAGCATAGTGAATGTAGAGCAGAAGCTATTCTTATTCTTTTCTGATTCTTGAGAATACCTAGCATGAAGAGACATAGTTTACTGAGCATCAGCCAGGTGTCCCATACTCTCCTGAATATTTAAAAATACATCCTCTCAATTCAGCCACCATGTAAAGGAGGTATTACCGTCCATTTATGTAGCCAAAAATCTAGCATCCAGAGGAACCACGTGTTTTTCTTAGACCCCTCAACTAAAAAGTAGTGGGGTCAGTATTTGAATGCAAGTTTTTCTGAATCCAAAGCTAACTTCTATGCAAAACTGCTTCCCTTCTCAGAGTAAACTGCACATAAAAGTCACTAAATATTTGTATGAACGGACAAGTTAATATGGGAACTGTACCCTGCTCCAATCTGATTTGATAAAAAAAAGAAGAAATTCAGAATCTTTGGTGCCTCTGAACAGACATGGTCACATAGACAGCACAAGGAAAGCAGAAATGTTCTCAGAAGATAACAGTTAAGCTGATCACTGGCAGACTACCTGGAAGTGATATGACTCACAGGGAATGACAGGCCTCGAGTCAAACTTGGCAAGCATTTGTAACTTTACAGCACGCACCTTAAATATTCTACTAACCTCTTACTTTCCCTTTGCCCTTATTTTCTCACTCATTTTATTTTATTTTATTTTATTTTATTTATTTATTTTTTTTGCGGTACGCGGGCCTCTCACCCTCGCGGCCCCTCCCGCTGCGGAGCACAGGCTCCGGATGCGCAGGCTCAGCGGCCACGGCTCACGGGCCCAGCCGCTCCGCGGCATGTGGGATCTTCCCGGACCGGGGCACGAACCTGCGTCCCCTGCATCGGCAGGCGGACTCTCAACCACTGCGCCACCAGGGAAGCCCCTCTCACTCATTTTAAACATATTTTAACCTTTATATGTAATGTATTTTTATACAGTAAAATACATTCATAAGGTGGAAGTATAAATCAGTTTAATACATAATGAAAATGAAATGAATTAACAAAATAAAATGAGCGCTCCAATTTACAGAACAAGTTCAGAAATGTTCACTGCATAGAAGTGGGTGGCTCAGGCCTCACGTATTACTTCATTAAAGCATAGGACTATAATTGTGACGTTGTGTTTTAGGGAAAATTTGAAATGTGTGGCGTTCTAGAAGGTATTTAAAGATGCAGCTTATCCGTATTAAAATCAGAAGAGTTTAAAGGCCAACGGAAGAGATATGGGATTTTCATAGACTTTTTTTTTTAATCCCACTAAACAGTACAAAGATCTCTGAGTTTGAAAATGATTTTATCCTCAAATACCATAACGTTTGCACACTGATATTTTAAAACACAGAGGGGAAGGTTGACTAAGACTGAAAGTTATGGTTTTCTTGAAGTTTTTAGCTAAATGAATATCAAGACAATAAAGAGAAGCTTATTTGATTGCAAATTCTGAGGCTACCAGATGGTATTTCTCTCTATTGCCATCCAACCCTTAGTTGTGTTTTCTAATGATAAGGAAGGCTGGGAACCACTGATCTACTCCAGTCATATCATATGAGTATCTCAATTCTCAGAAAGAAATCCCTTGTCCAGATTTTTCCAGTTGTTTTTAAAGAGCAGTGATGTTGAGGTGACTCTCATGGGAACCAACTTAGTTCCGAGAATGAACCATGGAAAGGAACTCAGTTGGGGAAAAGGAGAAAGTGTTTCTTACCAAATTGTCATTGCCATCTGCTCTGTCAGTGGATGTCATTGTCTACTACAAATTCTCAAGGACCTCCAAAGAATCAGAGTCAAGCCCTTCCTAGGAGTGTTGAAAGGAAGGGTATCTGGTTGGTTTTAACTGCAGGCATGTGTGACCAAGTAAAGCAGATCCCTGAAGAGTCTCCTTCCAGATGTATGTATGACATTTGTGCTTTATTCAAGCTCCTTTTGGACAGTGAAGACCCTTCAAAAGTAGCATAATCTGTGTGGATCGAGGGTGTGTTACTCAAGAACCCAGATATCGCTTCCCAGTTACATCAATGAACTATACCTTCAGTTACTGATTTCAACTATAAGGTGGAAAAATAAAAACTGACCCAACTTCATTTTTCAGAAAATATTGTGGCAAATTTAACAAACCTATTTCCCAATTCATGTGTTATAAGACAAGCTACCATAAACTTTCAATCAGAAACTGTCTCTAGATTTATTCAGAGACTAGAATTAATTTCCTTTTTTTTTTTTTTCATTTGCTCAGTCCATGGAATAATGAAGCAAGGATGTTCTTTCCTCTCTGTTAAAGAATGTTGACTTGTATCTATTAAAATAGAGGGTCAATGTTTGAAGAGGAATTGGGGGAGTATGTATGATGTCTTAGATTGAATTTCCAAACGTCTTTTAAGTCTTTAACATGCATCATAGAAGTCCAAACTATAAAAAACCCTGGTCTAAATTTATTTTTACAAAAATTGAATATAAACTAACAAAGCCAGCAACTTCAAATAAATCTTCACTCTAAATTTAATTTGCTTTTATGTTGGCCTACCCTCATTCATATTAACATTTGATTCATGAGCTTTATCTTTTTGTGAAGTGTCCAGCCTAACTAGTCTAGGATGTGAGGGCAGTGCTTACCTCGGTTTAGATGTGCGTGAACAATGACTTCCCCTTCAAACAATCACAGTCGTTTTCTCATCAGAGATGGCCAGGAGCAGCAGCAAAGGGTGAAGGAGATCCATCATGAAATGTCCAGCGTCGATGTGTTCTCCCAATTTACTTCCTGACCTTCAGCGTGCAGCCACACTCCTGACCCTCATGAGATGGAGCCTAAGGGGGAAATGGCACAGAGTACCAGTTCCTATGTCCTGTTGTTCTGTGGCTTCAATTAAGTGCTAATTAATTACCACTGGCATCTTTGGCGTTGCTTGTCAAATTGCATTTAGGAATATCTTTCCTGTGTTTAAATATCAGTAGTCCAAAATCCAAAGCTAAAAATCCCATGTGTTACTATACCGTTTTTTTTTTTCCTTTTCAAAACTGTGTTTTAAAATTCAACAAATATACCTATAACCACTGAAGGTAGCTTTCAAATACAACAAACAGGAATTGGTATTGTCAATTTTGATTAATAGTACTTCATTAATAAACATCCTGCTATTCAGTCTCCACCTGCACTTGCTGATGTTGCCTGGAATCAATTAACTCATATAATTTGATTTATTTTACAAAGACATTTTGGGATGTGCTGTGCTGATGATAAGGTCCTATTTTAGTAGTTCTTGATTGCAAGTTAGATTGTACCTGAATAGATTTCTGTTTCTGCATGGTTGTGTATACACAAGTGTGTGTTTTGCAAGTGAGCTGGAAGAAAATGCTGCTTGAAGAAGTCTTGAATTAAAGAATTCATTTGAAAACATGGTGGGGGTATTCCTCCTGAATATTCTGACTTGATCTGAAGACTTCCAAGAAATTCAGATCTTGCAATGTTATGTATGAAGCCATTTTCTTAGCAGATTAGCTAGTCTTCTTTTAAATCAAAGAACAAAAGAGTGTTACTAAGCACCAAAGTTAAAACACTAGCTAGAGCTAAGATATTAGAGCCAGATATTAGATTCAGCTTAGTGTTTAATTTTTTTTCTTTGCTTTGTTTTAAGTGTAATTTCTTTTTCTCCTCTAAATATTTACAAGCCATGGTTTCCAGATCAATCCATTTGATCCCAATTATGCACTCTGAAAACATTTCTTAGGCTTCTATAAGTTCTTAAGACATGCTAAAGTTCAGTGCAAGTGACAAGGCCAACTCAAACTGTTTAGGTATAAAAGAGAATTTATTGGATTACTTAACTTAAAGTTCCAGGATTAGATATGACTTTGGGCATGACTAGATCCAAGTGCCAAAGTATCTTGCCGGGAATTTTGCCTCTTTCCATCTCTAATCTCTGCTCATCTTTGGGTTAGCTTCGTTTTTGCTTAAAATCTTTCCTCCTGGCAGCAAGATGGCAGCAGCAGTATTGTATCATATCAGCTTAACCTCCTCAGGGGTAAGTATGCTTCTCTTTTGCCGTGGGAATAGAAAATTCCCAGGAACAATTCTTCTTGGCCTGGCTTCGATCCCATATTTATTCCATATTTGTTCATGATCCATTCACTGTGGCAGAGGAATAACATGGTTTTCATTAGTTGGACTTGGGACATAAGCCCAACCCTGGAGGCAGGGACTGGGTCAACTCCACTCACACCACAGAGACTGGGAGTGGGCGAGAGATTTCCCCCAAAAGGAAGAAAAAAGATGCATAGAAGACAAAAAAAAAAATAATCCACGTGTCCACAACAGTAAATTGTAACTACGTCCTCTTATTTCCCCAACACAACTATCCTATATCTGAATATAACAGTATTTCAATCAATGAGAGACATACATGGAGGATAAGTCACATTAAGCATCACTGTTGTCTATGAATAAGAAAGGTTGCCTATCTTTCTTTCGTGCTCTCTGGCAAAGTGACATCAAGGCCTATCAAGCAAAACTGAAGTAATACCCATCCATGCATGCATTCCTTCATCCATGTAACACTAATGACTCCCTACAGTGAGATAGGACCTGAACTAGGCACTGAGGCTACAAAAATAAATAAGGCAGCTCCTTAAAGAGCCTATATGTGGAAGTAGTATAGTGTAGTCACAAGAGATAAGGTTTTGAAGTTACATAGAGCTGAGTTTCAATACCAGCTCTTTTACTTATTAGTTGTGTGCGTGTAGACAAAGTTCCCATTCCTTCTGTGTTTTAGTTTCCGTATCTAAAAATCGGTGTATTGTAAGAATTAAATGGGTAATATTTATAATTTGCTCAACAAAAGGCCAAGCACATAAGGTCATTGTTCAATAACTAATAGTCATTACTGTGTTTATCAAATGAGATAATGCAAACAAACCATTGTACACAGTGCCTGGCACATAGTAAGTGCTCAGGAAATGGTAATTGGCAGCTGTTATCATATGAAATAGAACTTGGGACTCAATCCAAAAGGAAACAAAATTTAAAAACCAAGAAATATCTATTACGATAGATTTGGAAAAAGCCTTGAGAATTCATCCAGACCTACCCCATCTTCAGAGAAAACCCTTTAGTCAGTTTAGATTTAGTAGAATTTATCTTCTCTTCAAAAAAAGTGTTCCCCAGGGCCTCCCTGGTGGCGCAGTGGTTGAGAGTCCGCCTGCCGATGCAGGGGATACGGGTTCGTGCCCCGGTCTGGGAGGATCCCATATGCCGCGGAGCGGCTGGGCCCGTGAGCCATGGCCGCTGGGCCTGCGCATCCGGAGCCTGTGCTCCGCAACGGGAGAGGCCACAACAGTGAGAGGCCCACATACCGCAAAAAGAAAAAAAAAAAAAAAAAAAAAGTGTTCCCCAAAGCAACTGTCTTCCTTTTTGCTCTCATATTTCATCAGTTTACATAATATTTAATTAAATTATATAATTACAATAATAAGTACAACTGGTATAAACTTGTTTGGGACTCTCTCCTGGGACTTCTCTCTAGTGGGAACAGATGTGCACAGTTGAGAGTCATTAACTAGCTGCGAACATTCAGTGTGTTGTGGGCATTGGTCAGTATATTTTACAGAGGAAATAGAGAGCTGGTTAAGTAGAAGTGAGCCACCGGAACCTCTGCAGTACTGTAGCAGTCTTCTGCGTGCTCTTATCTTCTTGAATGCCACTGATTCTTGAAAATTTGTCCCATATTAACTTGTATTTTTTAAACTTCTATAGGTGAGATGATCTGAACTTTATAACCAGAATTTTAAGCCTGCCTTCTGGTCAGTTTTCCTATTCTATAGTCACAATTATGTACTGGGAAAAAATGTAATGTGAAAAGAAAATGGTAGAACATGAAGGATTAGTACTTGGTGCTGCCCTAAATCCATTTCTAACTCTAATCTTAAATAATAGATTATATATTCATTTCTTAGAAGGAAAAAATAGAAAGTTATCTCACACATTGAAATGACACTAACAACTGGGTAGAATCTAAAAGAAGATTAGAAGTTGCTTACCATATATGCCTGTCCTAATGCATGAAATTAAGAGAATATTCTTTCCATTCTTCATGGTGATCTCATGAAGATTTTTGAAATCTATTTGTCTACTGTCTTGAAAACCTCTGAATCAAAGTGCCACAAAAATTGGAAGCATGGACAACATATATATTTTAAAATTGGTGGTTTGAGGGAGATTAATGACTCTGTGTTAAATTTTAAGGAATAGTCATTAAAGGCTAAAATCTAATGAAGTTCTTATTTGTAACCAGGTACTTTTGCTGAGAAGAGCATTAGAAGTAGTTCAATCCGTGCCTCAAGAAGTTAAAATTTTATGATCAGAGTAGAAAATAAGCTATCATTACTGCTAAGTCTCAACCAATGGGAGGGTGCTGAGCAAAACAAGGGGTGGGCCCTGGGATGGGTGCTGGAGTGGCCCAGCCTGGGGCAAATAATTACAATATTAATAAATATCAATAGCAGACACTTAATAAAAGAAAGAAAATAAGCTGTCATATAGAATTGGTCAAATTCAGAAGACACATGCCTTTCGCTGGTGGTCTGTGAGGTAATTTAGAGTCCTAAACATTAAAGGCATCTTCCACTCCTCAACTGTATTTTAGACAATTTAGATTTTTCTCTAGTAATCACTGGCCACCCAGCAGACATTGACCTTGTATAGAATGGTTCACTATTAAAGATGACTTGAAACCAGATCATTTCCTTAGATCTGAACTTCCAGGTCTGTTCGAATATCATGGAGATCAACTAATTTCACTACTTATGTGAACTATGTCATATGTAGTCATTATAATTTTGAACATTTTGGTATAAATAACAATTTAAAATTTCATAATTACTTTTGGTGAGAAAAAGAGTTCTGAGCCAAGGTACCTTTTTTAGTTTTTCTTAATGTATTAATTGAAATAGTTACACAATCCAAATCACATGCTCTGTTCTGTGAAGACCTTCTATTAACAGGCATTGCAAAGATTAGAATGTCCTTCTTCAAACCAAGTTTAAATGCTGAGAAAGGCACTCTGGTTGGTCCCATTTCTTGATTCAAGCCTCTACCCTTGGTCCAAACAACCATAACAAAACATAGCCAGGTCTACTCACTGGGAGAAAAAGGAATATTTTGATGAGTGCTTATTGAGGACATTGAATGGGGAGCACTGGAAAAAGACACTGGAACAGGTTATGAAAGGGCTAATATATCCTAATAAGGAGCTGGGATTTTACCTAATCGGTAACAGAAGGCCACTGCTGGTTTTCAAGTCAAGAATATTGATCCACATAATGAGACTAAAAGAGCCCAGGTGCATGCAGACTCTATCTTGGAAGGCTCTGTAACCTGTGTTTGGGGAGAGGCAATAATAGTGGTTCAGGTATACTTAGGAGAGCAGAAAAAGACAACAACCTTAGCAGAAGAAGCTGGCAAGTCTCCCAGCAATCCCTCTAGGGTTCAGAGCTGGGTTCTGGTCCTTGAGGGGCGGGGGATTGAAAGGCAGAACGAAGTATCAAAACCGCAAATGGAAGGGTCACTTGGGGAAACGGGGCACATATGGCTCAGTCCTGCTGCATCCTGAAATCTATGAACTAGCAGGTTGCATAAGCCCTTTAGAAGAAACTTGGGTACAGCTTAGGCAGGCAAGAAATGGCACCAAGAATCCCAAGGAAATACCCTTTGTCAGTCTGCTTCATCATTCCTACTAAAATTAAAATAATGTGTTCAAACTTAAAATCCTTATGAAATTAGAAACCTGGTGTCTCTCAGGTTATCAGAAAGGATTTATGTTTCATCTAGTTGTTTCTGGCTTGATTTCCTGCTTTGGCTGAAACCACAACTCATGCATGCCTCACCACTTGCCAGTGTTCCCTTATCTTAACAATTCCTCTGCCTTGCTGTCCAAAAGCTCACTCCAGGACCTAGCACTTAGTAGACATTTACTGAAAATTCATGGAGGATGGAAAGATTACATCACACCCAGCCTAGCAGATAATTGAAAATTTAAACTTCAGTAATAGGCATTCCTATTACTACTACCTTGGTCATTCTCCTTACACCCTCCACTAGGAAATTTTTGTGGGTTGTCTCTTCCATTTGGCCTCCAACTTTCCACCATGTAATTCTGCCCCAACACCCTTCTTTCATATTCTTTCTTTTCACACACAACCTCCATAAGTCCATTTCATTTTTTATACAGAAAATTTGTTTATCTCTTTTTCTGGCTGTGTTTTAAGGATTATCTTTCCAAAATGGTCCATCAAAATGTTTTGCTAAGAAAGAAAGAAAAAATGATTTTTTTTTTCCCTTAAGAGGAATTCTCCTACCAGCTATTAAATAAGACTTTTTCCCCAGTATACTTGAATCTGTAAGTTGAGCATAATTGTACCTCTTTTTTACCTAAGAATGGATTAATATATATAAACTGACCTGCAGATAGTCTACTGAGATACCCTGTATTATGCTGGCCCTTCTGGCTATCACTGTCTGACAGCATATTAGAAACAACAGTCATGTCAGACCCTACCTCTTGCCTTTCCTCTTGACAATTTATAGATCCGATGCTATTTAGACAGGTGTAGAAGTAATCTCACCAGTGAGGCAATTCCCTTGGGCCATTATACATGCAAGATATTTCAATTCAAAAATGCTATTGGAGGATTTCACTGAGAGCTCCAGTAAAGAAATTCCTGAAACGGCAGTGCTGAAACTAGTAAAAGGGCTCTGCTACAAGAAGCACTCTTCTCACCAAGCTGTTGGTACCATTTGAGAAATTTACATCTTGAGACAGGATCGGATGGCAGTGATAACAAGCTCCGTGTCAATGATCTTCCAGGTCTGTCAATTGATCTCGTCCCAGGTAAAGCAAGAGCAGTGACTGTCTTATTGCAAAATAAATGCAGGCCCCCAAACTGTCAGAAGCACAGCATGAGCTACTTAGTGCCTAAAAGAGAGGGAAATTCTATCAGAAAACCATGAACATAGGGTCTATTCAGTGTCCATTTCAAGGACCATATTTATGTGCTTGGGAGTTGATTTAAACTGCCTCTTGTTTTTCAAATACTCAAACCATCCTACCCATTTTGGTGGGAAATACTGAAGTTGTGGATAATTGAGAGAAAACGTTAAAACAGGCAAGGATCTAGCAGCTATATTCAATGTACTGTATTGTTGTGGAACTGCTTCAACACCCTGTCCCTCAACCCTCCCCCGTGGTTGTCCCACCACAAATACCTGAACCCAACGACGACAAAAATGTGAAAGACCAAGACGACTCACCCTTGCTGAGTAGCAGTGGTCCCTTGGCAACCATGGTGAAAACATCACCTTAGCAGGTGACAGACACTCGGGCCTTGGCTAGGGCATTAGTGACCAATATTAATAAAGACTAATTAGATAGTTTTTGTTGAAATGTCTCCAAAGTGATGAGCAAAATAAAGCCAACCTAAAGAAAATATTTTAAAACCTCCCAATGAGCATGCTCAGAAAAAAAAAAAAAAAAAAAAAAAAAAAAAAAAAAACAACACCAAATTGGCTAGGAAAAAAACCATGAGGAGAAATTAGGAAGTGGAGAAGAGAAGGAGAAAATAAAAAAGCTGGGAGGAAGTGGAAGTTTACGCATATTCGGGAGGTGGTGATTATTGTTTAATGAAATAGAGAAATGAATATACCATCAATCTCTACTGTTCAATAAGGTAGTCACTAGCCACATGTGAGTATTTAAGTTTAACTTAAAATGAATTAATGTTAAAATTTCAGTTTCTCACTCACACTAGCCACATTTCAAGTACTTGATATCCAACATGTGGTTAGTAGCTATTGCTTTGAACAGCACAGACATAGAACATTTCAATAGTCTTAGAAAATTCTCTTTCACAATGTTGCTATTGATGTTTGTTGTTATAAATAAAAAGATATAAAGAAAAAAGATAGAGCATTTTAACTTCTTTTAGTTTTAAAATGCTCAACCATTTTCTTCAAAAACTTGGCTTGATCTTCCTGATTCAGTGATAACTGAAGTCATGCCAACTTTGATGTTTTTAGCTTCAGCTGTTTTAGAGCTACATGTGATTCCCCCTCCCCAAAAGGTTGGAGTGAATTTTTTTCTGAGTGAAGAAGAAAGCATATGTTTTAACCCTCATGTGCCTTTTTTGAAAAGGATGAATTAACATCCTATAATATTTTACCTTTGGGCTTAAAATAAAGAGTGTGGTTTGAAAGTCAAGGAGACATTTTTCAGAAATTAAAATGGAGACTCCAGCTTTCAGGATTAAGTCTGTGGATTTTGTCTGTTTTACCAAATACGTTTGGTGACTTGCGTGTCTGCTGCTATTGTTTTAAAATGGCAGCAGAGACAAGGCAGTTTGGAGACTTGAGCAAGATGGACCACACACAAACCTAACTTCAGGACATCAAAAGAACAAGAAAACTAATATGCAGAAACACTGGAGCATCTTGAATACATTTTTTTCTAACCAGATAAATGACAGAATGGGAAATAAAAATGAATTTAGAAAGTTTTAATCCACCTGACAGTCTAATTTCCCTTTCTAATTATAGAAATAGGAAGGAAGGAATAAATAATGAGAAGTTAGAGGCTGAGTGGTATCAAATATAACTAATCCCATTGAAGAAGAAGGAACATAGAAGGGAGGGTTGTCAGGGTTGCCTCTGAGAGCCATGTCTACATTCTTTTCTATTTTCAACCATGCCAAAGCTTCCCTCAGATTTCCCTTGGGATCAATTCATCATTGGATTTCCTTAGGACACACCAGAGATGGTAAGGAAAAGAAATCAGGGTAATTATGGCTGATACAATTATTAGCTAGAAAGTTAGACAACAGTCCTGGTAATGGAGGACAGATATGTCAAACGGCTCCTATAGTTGATGCAAAACTTAAGTGAGAAGTGCCTTTGGACTTAGGGTGGAACGTTCCCCAGGTCACTATAGGTGGAAACATTGGATGATTTTCGTGCTTCCAGATCAGACCTAGGTCATTTTTGCAGATGATGATGCAATGCCAAGTCTAGTAGTATCAAGTTAAATTTCACCAGGTCACAACTCCCACTATACTCTCGTACGTACCCAAAACTCTGGATGAACAACAAAAGGAAAGAATTGGTAAAGAAATGACAAATGTCTCACTCTCTTACAATGTCAGAAAAACTACGGGCAGAAAAATTGAAACCAGAATGAAAGAAAGTTTTAAAAGGAAATTGAGTCTGTGTTTACAAAAGGATTCCAATTCTGGGTGAACTGTCCAACTCAACCAGTTGCTTTGGAGAAACATGATTAAAGTGATGACTGAGGTGTTTTGTGTCCTAGCCTCAGTTTCCTTTAGTCCCCTCTGAGTCCTGTAACAGCCAATCAGAAGGAACCTGGCCCGGAGGCTTGTCAGTGATAATAATTGAAAACATCTGTCCATGTAGCAAGTGTGGGAAGCCAAAGCAGTTCCCTGACAGAGGGAGTTCTCAGACAGCAAAGCCATAACCACGACTGCGCTCATATTCTCCTTCACAGGCTTTTCTCACTGCCAGCTGTCTTTATTCTCCTGCCAGGAAAGCAAGGGGCCTGGGGCTCTTACCCGGGCTGGGGTTAAGTGAGCTGGGACTGGGGGAAGGAGGGGGAAAGGCTGGCTCAAAGCTCTGGGTACAGAGATGAGGGCTATCTGATTGGGAACTAAAGAGACCCAGGACTGGGGGGAAAGAATAGCAAACAGAGGAACCAGTGAGGTATGAGAAGGACAGAGGGGTAACAATGTAAGAAGAGTTCATATTCTGCACTCAGAGGACCTGGCTTTAAATCTTAGCACAACCGTTTCTGTGTGACACAGGACAACCTCCATGAACCTCAAGTTTTTCATCTTTAATATGGGGATAATAATAGTACCTATCTCATAAAGCTGTTGTCAGGAAAAAATAAGATGATGCATTTGAGGGGCACAAGGCAAGGACTGAACAAACATTAGCTCCTTTATCAGAGAGAGAATGACTTGCCAGACAGCACTTGAGATTTAGAAAAATAGGGGCAGAGACTTTGACTGGAGGGCCTGATACCTTGGTCATGAGTAGCGATGTTCCTGCTGACCATGTCTATCTGTCTTAGACAGTCGTCATGTTGTTCCTGCAAATAGGGCTCATCCCCTGGCTGTAGCCTTTTAAAAACTACTTTGCCAACTTGTGTTGCTTAGCTTTTTGTGATCTCAGTACTGACTCTTGCTGGTAGCTTCTCTCTGCCCCTAGAGCCATGGTCTGGGCTGCACCAGCTTCTGTCTGATCTAGCTGGCTTCACCTCACTCCTAATGTACCAATGCCTCATTCCCTCTGTCCCAGCGGTTTGCCAGATCTTTCAGCTTGGTGTTGAACATATCAAGGGAACATATCAAGGGTCAGAGGAATGCCAGTAAAACATTACTTCAGCCAATTGAAGAGAAAATTCCAAATTGTAGGTTAGAGAAAATTTAAAGCAAGGAAAGTTGGAGCAAGGAAAAGAAAGAAAATAAAGTTCTTAATAGGAAGACTTAGATATTTTCCCTGCCTGCAGGAAAAAAAAAAAAAAAAAGCTTTCATTGAGAATATAATAAACCAATAGATTCAGAAAGAAAATATAAACAAAAGATCTTAAAGGGCAACATTAAAAAATGCCAAATTAACCAGGTCATTTCATTGCTTAAGATACTCTGTACATAAATTAACCACCTCTGGAAATTTCATTAGCAACCACATCACCACAATTGTATGTACAACTAACTCACAGTTATTTGATGTATGATATTCCCTTGGAATCTAGAAAGAATAAATCCAGCTTGCAAAGAAGCCGAACTTACTTTTAGGGTGGGGCTTAGGTCCTGAGAAAATCTTGCTTAACACATGGGTGGCAAGAAATAATACAAAAGGAGAAACTTGGGGAGGCCAACTTTGTATCATTAGTTAAGAACAGTTATGTATTGTATATGTATCCAACATAAACACTTGGCTAAGGATGTTATTCTACTGACAGTGTTTGCCTTTCCTTATGGTCATCAGCTGGTGACTACTGCTACTTGGCTGCGAAGCACTTCATCCATAAAGAAAAGCACCATAAGTAATAATGAGTGTGAGTTTGTGTTCGTTGCAAAGCAAGAATTCAGCTTCAACAAGAGTTTTTTTTATCCAATTGAAATGAATCAAACTGTTTAACCTAACTGGGCTTCTATAAATCAGGAGTGTTGTCATATTAGTAATCCTCCTAGATAAGGCATTGCAATGAGGCGCCATGCAAGAGTACAAATGTATAAACACAAAATGAATAGATTCCATTGACCCTCTTCTATTCCGCAGCCTTGTACATCTTCCCTCTATTATCACTATTCAATAAAATTACCACTTAACCACTGACATTAGTAGATCTTTTTAACCATAGAGAGACTGTATTTTTCCTTTCTATGACTTTCTCTTCAGTATTCATATACAACCAGAGAAAGGTCTGATCTTTTGATGATTATAAGTTAATAAAATATAGGGGTGGGGTGGGTAATGTACATCCATTGGGAACTGGGTTTTTTAAAATACATATTATAAATATTGAGTAATTTCTTTTAAAAAATGAAGCAGGTATATATGTTCTAATTTGAAAAGACTACCAATTTATATCTTTTGTATATATTTCCTTAAATCTCTTTCAGATAGTTATCTTTGAAACTCATATATATATCTAAATTCACTCTTTGTCTACTTTGACACCTCTATGCAGCTACAATTTTCCCTTTTTTTTCTATACTTACTTAAGGGCAACTTGGTTCAAATGCCCCCAACAGCTTGCCTCTCAAGTTTCCAGATTCTTTCTCATCCAGGAAGGCTTTGTAATACTTCTATAGATGTATCTGATTTCCTTTCAAAATTGCTTTGGCCCTGAATGGCACATTCCTGGCACATACACCACCATTCTCCATCCAAATCCCATGTAGACATTATTGATTGGTCACATCACTCTTTCAACTTCAGGGTCCTTCCCCACAGAGCAGACAGCCACCATCAGCCAGGTAAAGCAAACCTGTGTGTCATCTCTGCCAGAGCAGGTCTGTTGGTCCATTGCCACCATTCTTTTATAGGTGTTATGAAAACAAAAATGCAGACTACAGACACACCCTTATGCTTCCAAAAGAACAGGAGGCTCGTGTCTGTTTCTTTAAAAATTCCCAGTGTCTGCCTTTTTGTTTCATTCTTTATTTTAATAAATAAATGTATGTCTTATAGTAAAAATATACACATACCCTTTATGTGTCTATTATATTTAAAGCATGTACACATATACCTAAGATATTATTACAACCCCTTAAATTTTAGGGTTTCCTTTTTTTGCAGTGGAGGACTATGCTTTGCATGTGTTTCCGAGCGTGTCAACTTTCCTTAAAAATCATTTCAAATTTGAGGACGAAAAGAGTTTAAGCTTTTTTTAAGTGTTAAATTGTTCAACAAGGAAATTAGAACTCTTCCAGCCCAACTGTCTGATTTTCCAAAAGAGGAAACTGAGGCTGAGGAAGGCTAAGTGAATCCCCAAAGTCCTACATGCAATAAAAAGTGGAGCCAGGGGAGGAAACCAGGCTTTCTCTTTCTTTGTACACATTGATCTTCTACATTGATTAAAATTGTGTGCATTACTAGACTAAAGCTTCCTCACTGAATCACCTTTTTCTCCAGGTTCCTATGGTGTGCTGGGTCAGTAAGCCTCAGGGATGTCTACACAATTCTCTAGGTCAGTGAGATGGATTCTTTTTCATTTGGATGATGTAGACATTTCTGTGAGGAAGCAAGACTGCTCAACACAAACCTCATAACTCCTGCATTCTATTTTTGACACCTTAACCTAAAGTAATTTCACACTACCTCATAAAACCTTTGAAAACGGAGCATCCAAGGATGATATTTTGCACTTACTGAATTCTCTTTTCCAAAAAAAAATACCTCCAAATGTTACATAAGATTGCTGTATTTCCAAATTCAATTCTCCAGTCATCCTCTGTAATTTTTTTTTCCAAAAGAAGTAAAAAGAGGAGACAGGGGAAAGGAGAAATGGAGAGGACTGACATGGAAAAGGGGAGAAAGGGAGAGGATTGACATGGAAAAGGACTCAAGGGTTTCACTGATGATCTTGACTTCCCTCCTGGACTTAAGAAACAGAAGCTAACAAGAGTGGCTGTGGGCTTCCCTGGTGGAACAGTGGTTGAGAATCCGCCTGCCAAGGCAGGGGACACGGGTTCGAGCCCTGGTCCGGGAAGATCCCACATGCCGCGGAGCAACTAAGCCTGTGCGCCACAACTCCTGAGCCTGCGCTCTAGAGCCTGCGAGCCACAACTACTGAGCCTGCATGCTTCAACTACTGAAGCGCGCCCTAGAGCCCGTGCTCCGCAACAAGAGAAGCCACTGCAAGGAGAAGCCCGTGCACCTCAGCGAAGAGTAGCCCCCCTCGCCACAACTAGAGAAAGCCCGTGCACAGCAACGAAGACCCAACGCAGCAAAAAATAAATTAATTAATTAAAAAAAAAAAAGGAGTAGCTGTGGACAGCTTTGCTCTGACTGTAGATAGAAAAGTATAAGGGAGTACCTCATTTTTCTTCAGTTCAGCTCACTTTCTGCTTGAGCAAAACATCTGGGTGAGGAAAAATTTAACCTGCCAGTGACCTATAAAGCAAAATCAATTTGTAATAACAGGAAGGTATAGAATACCCAAATTTCCTACTGCAATGAAAATAGGAGTAAAGTAGAAGGTAACACATCACCTAAACTCAAAGATTTTGCAATCTAGTTGGGGGAGATAAAACATATGTGCATGAAATAACTTAGAGATAAAAATAAACCATCAACAATAATGTAATACAATCTGAATGTTTAAATGCCAAGAAAGCAAATAACGAAGTGATCATAATACAATTCTTAAAGGCTTCCTCATAGAAACAAACTTAAATATGGTTTTGGATATGGTGACTGACATACAGTACAAAGCCATTCAAATGTGTGTGCCCATAAGGATAGACAAACAGGGAAATGGACCTCTGGACCCTGAATGAATGCAATCTGCTTTCGTTATCTTTTTTTTTTTTTTACTTTTTTTTAATTAATAGATTTTTCAGAACTGATTTAGGTTTATAGAAAACCGAGCAGAAAGTACAGAGAGTTTTCATATGCTATCTAGCCCCACACACCCCCAAACACACATGCAGAATCTCCTCTATTATTAACATCTTGCATTAGTGTGGGACATCTGTTACAATTGATGAGCCAACATCAATACATTATTATTAACTAAAGTCCATAGTTTACATTAAGGTTCACTCTTTTTTTTTTTTTTTTTTTTGCTGTACACGGGCCTCTCACTGCTGTGGCCTCTCCCGTTGCGGAGCACAGGCTCCGGACACACAGGCTCCGCGGCCATGGCTCGCGGGCCCAGCCGCTCCGCGGCATGTGGGATCTTCCGGGATCGGGGCACGAACCCGTGTCCCCTGCATCGGCAGGCGGACTCTCAACCACTGCGCCACCAGGGAAGCCCTAAGGTTCACTCTTGCTGTATATTATATAGATTTTGACAAACATGTAATGACATATATCCACCATTATAGTATCATACAGAATAGATCTACTGCCCTAAAAATCCTCTGTGCTCTGCCCAGTCATTCTTCCCTCTCCCCTAACTCCTGGAAACCACTCATCTTTCATTATCTCCAGAGCTTTGCCTTTTCCAGAATGTCAGATACTTGAAATCATACAGGCTTTTCAGACTGGCCTCTTTCACTTAGCAACATACGTTTAAAATTCGTCCACATTTTTTTTTTTTTTTTTTTTTTTTTTGTGGTACGTGGGCCTCTCACTGTTGTGGCCTCTCCCGTTGTGGAGCACAGGCTCCAGACACGCAGGCCCAGCGGCCATGGCTCACGGGCCCAGCCACTCCGCGGCATGTGGGATCTTCCCGCACCAGGGCACGAACCCATGTCCCCTGCATCGGCAGGCGGACTCTCAACAACTACGCCACTAGGGAAGCCCCGTCCACATTTTTTCATGGTTTGATAGCTCATTCCTTTTTATCATCAAAAAATATTCCATTATTCCATCCCATAGTTTGTTTATTCATTCACCCATTGAAGGACATTCATAATCTTTTTGAATTTAAAAACAAAGTTTTTTCAACTTAAGTTTTTTAACCAATGCATTACTCAGGTAGGAAATACAGTTCTCAGAACATATATTCTTTTCACCTTGAGACTTCTTTGTCTAGGGGAGTATGCTGTCATTTTCTATAACATGAGAGTAAGTCATCATTTCTCTCCTTATACTTGTGAGTCATGGGCCACCTCACCCTTTTGCTTTCATTCTTTGATAATGTGCAAGCAAAGCATTTTAAAATATATAACCAAAAGATGAAAGTTACAAAATTAAGTTCTGAATTTTTAAATTGAACATTGTTATTATCAAACGTCTATTGGGGTTTATGTCTTTTCCTTTCCTCTAGAACTACAAGGATGTTTTGTCTTCACAGCAAATCAGGCTATAAATCTAAATTTGAAATTATGCCTTTTTCTCTCTTTTTTAGTCACAGTGTTAATTATAT
Source organism: Mesoplodon densirostris (assembly GCF_025265405.1). Taxonomy (NCBI): domain Eukaryota; kingdom Metazoa; phylum Chordata; class Mammalia; order Artiodactyla; family Ziphiidae; genus Mesoplodon; species Mesoplodon densirostris. The sequence continues at coordinate 64,588,419 of NC_082668.1, forward strand.
CCAAAGAAACAATTTTATGACTTTTTCAAAAGTGACATCCCAGGCTGTTGTTGATTCTCTAAATGGAGCCAAATGTCACCTGGCATCCCTGTATCTTCCTTTTTGACACCAAATAACATTGATAACCAAATTACTCTAGCAATAATAATTTGAAAAGCCTCCCCCACCTGCCATTTGAAGGAAATTTTCAATGAAATCCACTTATTTGGCTCCATAATCATGTATACATTGTTGATTTTAAGACAGCACACAGGAGGCTTTGCCAGAAAAAATTTAAAGTTCAAGTAGAAAAAATAATCACGATATCTTTCTGTCATTTGCTGCTTGTATTTGTTTCCTTAAAATGCACAGCTAAATGCTCTCTACACACAGATATCACTTGGTAGGCGGGGTGTATCTTATTACTGGGTTATTTTCCAGTACATTTGGCATAGTTAAGGTAAAGTATATTAACTTTCTCTCAAAATAAAGATGAAAACAGAGTTGTAGCGGTTGTGAATGCTTCAGCCATTGTCAGGAAGTTAAGAACTGACAGTAGGTCCAAATAATCAACTCTGCCTGGTGCATATACCGTAGTTTTCCCCTGGGATATCCAGTCTAATCCTACAATGTATCTGACTGGCATGAATGTAGAATTACTTTCAATAAAGATTTTATTTCAAGCTTGGATGATTTTCCCCAAAACATCTTGTCACTAAGGCAAAGTATATCATAGAATATCTGATTTTTTTTTCCTCCAAGTCAGCTTTTGAGGGTGAAAAATACACATTTCAACTCAAGTACTCAACTCAGGTCAATTCGCTGTAAAAATCACATTTTAACATATCTAGGCTGATTAAAGATTTGCTGCGTTAAAGAAATCGGGGAGCTGTCAAGGAGAACTAACCCTAAAGTCTGCAAATGTAAAGAATAAGCAACACATTTACTCATCTACAGTTTTCAACCCCCCTGCAGTAACCTCCACGCAAAGAGCAAGCAGGACAGATGCCTCCACAAGCTAACACCGAGCTTCTAGAATATTTGTCTTTTTGCAAGTAAGGAATATTTAAAGGTCACACCTTCCAATAAGTATAAGATTGGTTCCAGGCTCTAGGAGAAATATGAATGGCCTGGTCATGATCACACTAAAAACAATCTTCATTTCTCTCTTTATCCTTCTCTCTGTCTTTATCCTGTTCTCTTCCTTCCTGATGCCAGATTAAGTCAGCATGTCAGGATAGGGGAACCATCAGTAGCAGTACACTACTCTATTTTGAATTCACTGCAGTGTTTCACTTGGTGCTTACTTACATTATTTCAGCCTTGGTGTCACTTTATTTAATTTATGCTCGGTTCATATACACTTAAAAATATCTTAGGTTACCTATAGTCTCACCCCTTACTCACTAAAAGCACACAAATCACATGGTTTAGTTCTAGTGGGATAGAAGTAATTTTTTAATATTTAATAATTATAGCACATTATACAATGTTTTAAATTCAAAATCCCTCTTAGCTCTATTATACTTTATGACTAACATATAATATTATGATAAAATGTATGTGCAAGAATGAAAACTCAGCATGGATAACAGCAGATGAAACTTGAGAGAGGCACAAAAAGGTCTAGATTTGAGTCATAACAGGTGATTACAGAGGTGTGTACTGAACAATAGACTCATGAGTTAGCCTGATGTCCATATGTACAAGGACAGATGCAGAAACTGGCACAATTTATTTCTCCACCACACTACAGATTATAATAAATTCATGTGTGTAAAAGCAAAACAAATAGTTTCTATCTTTAAGCCAAGTATTGTAAACATTTTGAAGGGGTTTGCATTTCTGCAGATACATCAAGCATTTTACCTAAAATAGAACTTGATGGTCAGATTTTAGATGGCCAAGAAAAATGGTGTCATTATCTTTAACTTCAACCATCCATAGTATAAACCAGATAAAAATTACATTTTATTCTAAACTCCTCTCACCAGTTTTGTTCAAACTGGGTACATGTTAGAAACTCACTGTCAGATAATACTTGGGAAGGAAAGGCACCCTGCACACTTACAGGCCCTTAACTAGCTCTCAAGAAATATTATCTCTGTTCATCTCTGCCTTCATGTTCTCAGCATCTTGGAGTAGGTATGAAACTCAGGTGTGCCAGAAATGTAAATATTGTGCCACAATTGAAACTAATTTCCCCTGTGAGCCCTATTCTTCTAAATGATCTAAATTTAGTCCATTCAGAGTGTCTTCTAGACACTTCTAGACATTTTCCTGGGTCCTTTCTAGTTCTGGAGGGCTACGTATGGCCTAAGCATTTGGTGGGGGGCAGGGAGAGCATCCGTTTATACAGTATTTCAATAAGTATTTACTGAGCACCTAGTACTCAGTGAGCCAAACACTAATCTGGGTCTAGGAATACAGCACTGAACAAAAACAGATAAAGTCCTGGTCCTTAAGATGTTTACATTCTACTAGAGAAAGGTAGTAAAGCAGATAAGCAGGGTAGAAAGTGTCTGGCTTTTGTCACCTGTCCTGGCTTGTCTTCATTTCCTTCTGGTTTTCTGTCGTCATCCCCAACTTCCATTTTCAGGTCTTGGTTTCAGTCACTGGTCAGACAGACACTGTGGAGTTATCTTATGCCACCTTTGCGTAGATACGCAATGCAGTAATTTGTCTTTGTTTCTGATACATTGAACGTGAGGAAGTCTGGAATTTTTTTATAACCCTAGGTTTTCCCCAAGGAGGGGAATACGGGTCTATCTGATCTCAGAATCCTCAAACCTTCCAACAGCCTGCATCCCCAGGGAAGGGGGGTAAGAAGGACTCAGGATTGGGCCGCATTCATGGGACCTCACCAAAGTCTCAGCTCTCTTTTTAAGTCTCTTTCTACCGATCCAGAGAAATCTTTCTCTTGTCTGGCAGCAGGGTAGCCTGGCTCTTGATCTACCTTCCAATCTATTGGTTAAGCCATTGCTGCAACTCTGAGTCCAGGGCACTTAGGCCCAGTCCTTTTCAATTCAAATGCCCTAGCTTACAAAAATCCAAAGCACTTTCTTTGCTTTTCTGTTGTACCATCCCTCCCCTGAGGACACAATGCTGCTGATTGAATCTTGGAGAAAAGAAAGAGGCATAAGGAAGGGTGGGGAAGAAACCTGTTATTATATATTATCCCACCTTATCTCTAACGATAGTTTGACTTTCCCAGAATGTTCATTCTTTCGTCATTAATCTGGAAGCCCAAACCAAACCACACTTTAAATGTCACTCACTTTGCCATTCAATACGGGAATCTGCAACATCTCTGAATGCCTCCTGATGGGGAACTCATGTTCTTTTTAAGTGCAGAATATTTAATAACCTTGATAAATAGTCCCCCTATTTTTCTAGTATACATTTGGAAAAATCTATACCAAATATTAATAATAGTAATATCTAAGTGATGGAATTATCAGGGAGTTTTAGTTTCTATTTTGACTCATCTACATTTTCTAAATTTTCTATAATAACTGTGAATCTTTTGAAGGAGCCTAGTCTATTTTCATAACTCTAATTCATCGTATGGAGTTGAAATTTGTCTCTGGGCTGATTCCAGGAACTGGATTTACTAGAGGAAAGTAGACTTTTTCTTCCATATCATGGCTTTTTGCTTTCAGTCATCATGGCTTCCCTAATTGTTCTTTTTTCCAAACCAAAACACCATCAGTCCCTGCCCTGTGTCACTGAGGAGCCTGTCACTCTGCTTCACACATTCACCCTGGAGCCTCTATTTGTGCAGCCTCTTAGAGTCAAGTCACTGTGAAAAACATCTAAAGCTTATTTTTCCTCAGAAAGTAAAATTAAGTGTGGGCGAATGAATGCTGACACCCAAACTACAACTGATTCTCTTTCAGCTATTCTGGGACCTTTTAAATAAGGAAACAATTTTCTAGAAAACTGCTGAAGATTTGATAGATGCCCTTAGCGGAATAGCTGTTCTCTTCACCTATGTGAAAAGAAATTAAAAAAAAAAAAAAAAAAGAGATTGATGAATCCTGACTTTGCATATTGATAGTATTCCTTTTAGTTTTATCTAACATCACAAGGCAAATATTTAAGTTATATTTTCCACTAATGTCTTATAATTAGGTGCCTTATTCTGCTTGGCCTAATTAATGCTGATCCACGCACAACCCCCAATGTTCTATATAAAATATTACTAGCACATACTAGTGTTTTAACTGCCTTATTGGACAAATTCCAAGTAAAGAATAATAAACAGTCTTATATATTTTTTTCTTTTCTAAAAATACTCCCAACATGTAACACATTTCCTAGCCTTTCTCCCCTAAATCCAGGGCAATGTCTTCCCAGGATGGTGATATTATCCATGGTTATTGGTAGATCAACAGAGCTCAGGGAATAAAAATTAAGACTTCTTTTACTGCTGACATGGTCAAATGTGAATGGCTAAAACCATTTTAAAGCTTAAGGGAAAACATCTAAGGGAAACAATAGCTGAAACTCTCAACCAATCTCACAAATAGTGCATTTCTTTTCACAGTGACAAGTGAATGCTCTCAGAAGTTTAAAACACTGTGTGAATCTGGAGAAAAAGACAATATGTATTAATTTGGTTTTTCTTCCACCTGAACACCCTTCTCATCTCTATAAATATATCCTTGGATGTGAGTTAGGTGATTAAAAAATCAAAATATGTCACCCAAGACTTGTGCCGACTTTCTGACTCACTTCTCTTCCACGTCTGCCTCAGACCTCAACATTAAGAAACCCCTTGATTTCAAACCCCAAATTCTTGAATCTTAGTTATTTGTGGAAAGAATATCTATCTCCCAGAGTAATAAAGATCTGCATCTTCATCTAGGTGCTACTGCCACTTAACTACATGACTTTGATCAAATTATTCAATCTTTCTCAGGCTCCTTTTGTCCATCTGAAAATTTTCCTTCCCATCTGAAAAAGAAAAAATGGGAAGATTCCTAATGTATATTAAAGTTATCATGATTTAAACAGCAAAGTACTAGTTAAGAATACACACAGAAATCATCCACAGAGTAAAAATACCAGGTGTGTGTGTCTGTGAGTTGTAGGAAGGTAGCATCACAAATCAATGGAGAATGGCAATTTATTCAAGAAATGTGGCTGGGGGAATCAGCTAGCTTTTGAAGAAAAAGAAGATTGAGATTACCATCACATTTCAAACAGTAAAATATACTGAGATGAATTAGAGGATATGAAATGAAATCATGTTTTAAAACTAGGAAAAAATATTAATGACATTTATCTGATTTATTTAAATGGATGAATTTTATAATAACAAAAACAATGATAGAAATTCCAAAAGAAATAGTGCCAGATATGACCACACAAAATTTAAATAAACAAAATTAAGGAAAAAAAGAATTGGGAGAATGTAAGTACAACAAAAGTAATGAAGTATTATGCACCTTAATACATAAAAACTCACAAATCTCTATGTACAAGGATGTTCATTGTAGCATTGTCTGTAATAGCAAAAAATTAGAAGCAACCTAAAAGTCCATCAGCAGGGGAATGGTTAAATAAATTATTTCCATATTATGAAATGTAACAACATTTTTTTAAAGGGTGAGGTATTTTTATATGTACTGACTTGGAAAGATTCCCATGATATATAGTTAAGGGGGAAAAAAGCAAATTGTACCATATTATGTATTTTTTATCTCACTCTTTTTTAAAAAGAAAATATATATATATAGATAGGTAGATGGATAGATAGAAAAACATCCAGAAGGAACACCCATCTGTTAATTATAGTTATCATGAAGGAGTTTGACTAGAAAACCAGAGAGTATTTTACCTTTTTATTCTACATACTCCTGATTAGCACACTGTTAAAGACTATGTGTTAGTTTTGTTATACAAAATAAGTAAGTGGATTAAGTAAATAAATAAAATGATATGCTCTCAATAGGAAAAAGGCAGGTGATATGAACAATTGTTCACAGAAGAAAAAAGCCACATGGCTGGTCTTTTTTTAACTTCTTCCCCATTTCCTAACTTCAAAGAATCCTAAATTCAAACAATGACAATCATTTTTCACCTATCAAGTTAGCAATTATTTTAAAAAGAATAAAACCAAATGATAATAATGCTAACAGGACTATGGGTTGTCATGTTACATATCCCACGTTATCATATTTTAAGAGAAGAGAACCCATATCTTAATCTAGCGCAAGTTCTCAAAGTGTGGTCCCGGGACCAGTTGTATCATCTCTAGGAACTTGTGACAAATGCATATTCTCAAGTCCTTCCCCACAGGTGCTGAACCAAAAATCTGAAGGTGAAGTTCAGCAAACTTGCCTTTCATATGGTTTCCAAATTACTCTCATGAATGGTAAAGTTTCAGAACCATCGATCTAATTATTACATTTCTACTATTTTACCCTGAGGCAGGGTTTCTCAACAGCAGCACTATTGACATTTTGGGCTGGATAAATTCTTTGTTTTGGGGACTGTCCTGTGCATTGTAGAATGTTTAGCAGCATCCTTTGCCTGTACCCACTAGATACCATAGCAACTCAACTCCCCCACCCCACCCAGTCATGACAGTCAGAAATGTCTCCAGACATTGCAAATGCCTAATAGGGGGAGTGGGAGTGGGTAGTTGCCCCTATTTGGAAACCACTGCCTAAAGAAATACTCCAAAATGTGGAGAAAGAGTACACAAAAAGATTTTTTAATACATCAGTTTCACTTATATTAAGAAATCATAGGGTACAGCCCATTCTGTCCCATATAAGATAATGAGTAAAAAATATATACTACTTATATAAAACATGGGAATTGCTCATGATAGAACTGAAAAGCGTTGAATACAAAATTTTATAGAAAGTATTTTCTTGAATATGTATGTAAATAAATTACTTATACATTTATATTAAATGCTGGCAGTGTTATTCTCTTGCTCAAAACCCAAGGTTGAATTCCCATCACTGTTAGAATTAAGTCCTAAATCCTTACCAAGGCCCATGAGTCCACCCACAGCATCTCCTACCTTCGCTGCCTCACTCTCCTCTTCTCTATTCCTAGAACCAGCCACTGGGGTGGTTCACCACTGGGGCTTTCTACCTACTTTTCCCTGCCTGGTGTTTTCCTTCCCTTGGTTTGTGCACATAAGCTGGTCTCTGCCCCAGCGTCCCTTCCTTAGAAAGAACTTCTGAGCACCTTATCTGCCACATGTGCACTTTCCACCTCTCTACACAGTGGAATAATCTGGAGGCTGTATTATCTACAGCCAGCCAGGCTCCACTCATTCTTGGTAAAGAAGAATCTCTGGGGATGGATTCTAGGCCATGAGAAACTTTTAAAAGCCTCCCAGGGTCAGTGGAAGAACCACCACTTCTCTAATTTTTTTTGAAGTACCTCAGTGCCTGAAACCACACCATATACTGATTAGTGTATTGTTTATTGTCTGGTTCCCCCACTAGATTGTATGCTGCATATGGGCAGGCACTTTGTTTTACTCACTGCACCATCCTCAGCATCCAGAACAGCGTCAGGCACCTAGCAGGTGTTGAGTAATAGCAGGTCTACTGAGTAACAGGTTTTTATGAATGAATAATGGGTACCTTGAGTTACTGTTTACAGTTGCTGGTGTGGTTTTTTCTTTACTATACTTTACTAAATTTTCAAATTCTAATAGAATGTATTACTTTATAATCATAACAAAAGAAATTAAAGCTGATTTTTAAGTCTACCTTTGAAAATTGTGATATATTTGAAGCACAGTGATTAGCACATAAAAGATATTCAACAAATAGTAACTACTGTTAGTGTTCCTTTTGGTATTATCTACTATGTAAGGGCTTTGGCTATGATATCCCATTTTATCCATGGTTGTTATCACCTTATAGAATACATATTCCAACCAGAAATAAGACATTTTGAAGTCTATGGGCTAGTCACTTTGTGTGTGTGTGTGTGTGTGTGTGTGTTACGCGGGCCTCTCACTGTTGTGGACTCTCCCGTTGCGGAGCTCCGGATGCACAGGCTCAGCGGCCATGGCTCACAGGCCCAGCCGCTCTGCAGCATGTGGGATCTTCCCAGACCGGGGCACGAACCCATGTCCCCTGCATCGGCAGGCGGACTCTCAACCACTGCGCCACCAGGGGAGCCCTAGTCACTTTTTTTATTTTATCACTCCTCCTATCTTATTGTTCTGAATATTGCTTTAAAGATACATTAGACTCTCCCTGTAATGGCCAATCAATATAAATATGAAACAAGTGAATAATTGAAAATGTTTCAGTCTTTTGCAATGAAATCAATGCAAAGAGGGTACTCAATAAATGCAAAGAATAAGGCCATGTTACCTGTGAATGTGCGACTGCCATATAAAGTACCTTTTCCATGATGTGCTTTGAAAGAATTACATACACATAGCTTTAAAGATAATTTAAAAGCAAAAATGTCAGAATATAGCAGTAATTCCCTTTTAGGAGGATAGTTTTTTTGTTTTTTTTTGTTTTTTTTTCTTTTTGCGGTATGCGGGCCTCTCACTGTTGTGGCCTCTCCCGTTGCGGAGCACAGGCTCCGGATGCGCAGGCCCAGCGGCCATGGCTCACGGGCCCAGCCGCTCCGCGGCATATGGGATCCTCCCAGACCGGGGCACGAACCCGTATCCCCTGCATCGGCAGGCGGACTCTTAACCACTGCGCCACCAGGGAGGCCCTAGGAGGATAGTTTTTTGCTTACTTTGGAAAACAATACTAATATGATATTTAAGTATAAAATTGAAGACTTTACAATTAGTTTAAATCAATTAATTTATAAATTTGCATATAAAAAATGACTGGATCACCAGTGAATGACCACCTTGAAATACATTAGTATTAAATGCAAAAACATTTGTGAATGCTCTTCTGCTTTTGCAATATTTGAAAAATTTTCTAACATACAACCATGACTTCAAGGGAGAAGGTAGAATTCCTGCTAAGTCCCCAATCTTTAAAAAAAAATTAAAAGGCCAGTGTAGACAGCAGTATAGTTTGTGCAAATTGAGAGTAGGCAAGCATATGGTTAGCATGGACCCCCCCCCCCCCAAGTAGTTATAGCACATAGGAAACATAAGTTGAGCACATTGAAAATTTATTCTATTTTTAACAGCCTCTCTTCACTGAAATGGTCAAAGTCACAATTAACATTTCACATACAGTGGATGAGCTGTATTTTGCAAGTGTGACCTGATGGCAAAAGTACGTTTACCACTGCACTTTCCCCATTCAAGTTAAACCATCCTAAAGTTATGTGTGTTGGAAAATCACAGCAATCCAGAGATAGGGAAGGGAATATTTTTAGTACACCTTCAATAACCTGAGGCTTGTTCTGCAGGCAATTATGTGGCTTTCTACTTGCTTTGCAAGTCACTATGGTAACAGCAAAGCGCAAACTTAAAAGGAAGTTTGCATCCATATATCTGTTTGGAGCTGGACTATTATTAAATGCTTTGGTCTTCTTAATTCAGCATTAATTTTTAGTTTTATAGTAAATCTCTCTTTCATTTTGAATCATTTGGCTGTGATTTTAAGCAACTAAGAAATTCCTTTGAGTTAGCAATTCAGCTCACTTTTGGAAAAACTTACCCAGCATGAGGCTCTGAGGATTTTTTTTGTCTGGGGTCCAGCATCTATAGCTCTGGGTTATAGATTGTTTCTAAAATAATCTAAAATTGATGGATCATTGCTCCGTCCATTTGGGCCCAACAAAAAGTAGCTCTGGCATTTCTTCTCCCTCTTATGCTGTAAACTGTATATCACCTTTCTGATCTCTTGCCAGAAAAATGAATTCTTACCCACTTCAAGATTTTATAAACTTGAATTTACTTAACGGTATAAGAGTTTCTTTTAAAATGAACACATATCAAGTGCTATTTTGTGAACAAATTCATAAAATCATAATTATTTTTGTCAGGCTATTTTAAACTAAGCTGTGTTCATAAATAGCCTTTTTCAAAAGAGTTGCAGTTTGGGGTCTTTTTCCTATTAGTCAAGCATTCACAGGCACTAAACTTTGAGCTCTTCATGTGGCTGCAAATCACGTATCTTTGCTATAAGGATTTCTTGGGAATAATCTAATGGTGAGTAAACAAACATGTAGAAGAATTTCCAAATATTGATCTAAGATCTAAATGTTTTTGCACCTTCTTACCATCCATCAATTTACTGTATGGTAATCTCTCAACCATGTCTCTGCTCTTACCTTTCTCATTCAGATGTGGTCTTTTGCCTTTTGGCCTTTGTTTTGTCCTAAAAAGGGAGTTTCTTTCATTTCTTTGCTGAAAACAGGTTAAATTGTAGCTCAAAATTTACAACACTGTCATGGAGTTTAAGGCCAGATGAAATCTAAGCCCTACCAGAGGGGTGGAACTTGCCAGAAATGACCACAATCTGACCTCTTTGAATTAGCTGCTACGGAGTTCTGAAGCCTGGGTGGCATAGGAGGGTAAAATCCATAATGTTTCAGACTTAGTAGATCCTTAGCAAAGCACACTAGAAGTAACATTTCTTAACATATGCTGCTTATTGTCTCTCAAGAAAGAGGACCCACAACGTGCAAGTAAGTTAGGGAACACAAGAGTTACACAAAGATGAACAGGGTTAGTTTTCTGCAGGACTTGTCAGAGCCTTTATTACGCTATTGTGCATTGTAAATTTCCAAGAAAGAAAAATGGCATATAATTTTCTCCAAAACTTTTCTTACTCCAGATTGCTATTTTTGTGAAGTATGTCACAGAGATGGTGTTTTGCAGAACTCACTTTAGTGAAAGCTGTCTTGGAAGTACTGCCAAACCCATAGTAAAAATGTATTTGGTTTCTGAATCAGATCCCTCCCCTCCAATAATACAACTCAACTGCATTTTAAGCTACTGGAAGTACAGCTTACTGTTTCTGAGCGTTTTCCATCTTACATACTAGATTGCATCTTTTTCCATGCAGGGCTTTTATTTCTTTCGATAGCCTCTATTTCTCCTCTACATATGTTTTACTAGTTGAAGCCTTCAGAAATCATGACACTTGCAATGCCCAGCTAGTCCTCACAGTGAGAGTGGAAATTATGACACCCATTGATCTGAGGTAAAAAACTGAGACTTGAATAATTTCGTAGGATTGTATTCTAGCTGTATTTTGACATTGTGGTTGACTACTTATGTGGTCCTAAATCAACCACTTAACTATTTAAGAGTCTGTTGAGGTACAGAGTAGGTAAGTTCACATTTGAATAGTGAAGTCTATAACAGCATGAATACATCCATAACAGCATGAATACATTTTCCAGACATCCCCAGTTTGGGAGCCTTCTTTGCTAGAAATATCTATCACCACTCTTTACTATAAAGGGGTTTAATCTAATGTGAATGTTGATGTGAGAATATTTTTGCCTATCTACATGAATCATATAGTTCAGTAGTTGGTGACTTAGACCCCAAAATAGTCTTCACCCTCAGCATCTTTTCTAACCTAAAGATTGATTGATTTCTCAATATACCAACTACTGGTTGGTTGATATTCAGAACATAAATTGCCAATGAAATACATACACACACACACACACACACACAAGCACACGTTTTGTAACAGAATAGGCAAGAAAGCATGCATTCTGTATAATACACGTCCACATTTTCTTAACATTCTTTCTTAACTACATTTGATTTTTCTAAAAGTTATTGCAAGTAACTTAATTTTCCCAACTTGGAAAAAATTCCAAGGTGCTAAGAAAATTTAACCTGCAGTAATTCAAATATAACAAGAATACAAGACTAAATGTTATTTGGTAAAATCTACTTGTAACAAGATTACTTGAAAGCACCCATTAGTTAAAACTGGTTTTATTAAAGTCACATGGAGAGTGTGAAGAGAAATGGACACAAATAACACAGGTTGAGATGGCATGAATGTTCCACATTTACACACGCAGAAGAGCTCAAAGTGAACACTTGTCCCTGGGAAATTTAGGAAACTGATGAATTGGCAGAAATCCATTACAGGAGTCCTCTCCCATGATCTGCTGGCCAAGAGAGAATCGTTTCCCTGAGGGGGGCTCTGACAGCCCACTGTAGCCTCCTACTCTTCACTCCATTGAAACTCAGCCTTGCTTTCCTCTAGATTTGGTCCTGCTCTGGATTCTCAGATCAGGACGTTTGCTGAGCAAGAAAACCATAAAGAACCCTGGGAAAATTAAAAAATAATCTAGTCCCATTTCAACCTTCTTTTTCTCCTCTCACAGCTCAAGTCCCACCAGCTATATCTTTCCTGTATGCCCTGGAGACCCCTCCAGTCACACCAGTTCCTCCAGGTAGCCTAGACCTCTTCCAGCTTCTACCCCCATAATCTCCAATAATGACAGCCACAACTGTCCCCCTCCAATAATCAGCTCTTGGACGTCCCTTGATTTCTAGCCTCACCTTGAGTTTGACACAATTATGGCTCCCAGCTACCCCAAATCTCATTGTTCCTGCTATTGACTGAAATTATAGCCATTATTAACTAGGAAACTATATCTCCCATCATCAATCTGTCTTGAGGTCACCCCTTTCCCCTCTCAGTCTCCCTGGACTCCAGGTCCTAATGTTCTTCTTCTCCCCTGTTGGCCCTATATCAGCCATCCACCTTCATACTTGAATAGGCTTTTGGGTTTTTTTTGTTTTTTTTGTTTTGCGGTACGCGGGCCTCTCACTGTTGTGGCTTCTCCCGTTGCGGAGCACAGGCTCCGGACGCGCAGGCTCAGCGGCCATGGCTCACGGGCCCAGCTGCTCTGCGACATGTGGGATCTTCCCGGACCGGGGCACGAACCTGTGTCCCCTGCATCGGCAGGCAGACTCCCAACCACTGCGCCACCAGGGAAGCCCTAGGCTTTTGCTTTTAATTTTACCATCTTCATGCCCCATGCCTTCTGAGCCCTGTTCTCTGCTAGATAATTCTTATCAGCTTAGACCTTTGCTGCCTATGGGTAATGTTTTTAAAGCAACTTTTACCTAATAGATAATTAATTGATCAGTTATGTTATCTCTCTCCATATTTGTTTAACAAAATTTTAAATTATTATTGTGGCATAGTCAATGAATGAGTTAGCATCCCAAAAAGGAATTACTTTAAATCCAAAAGAGAAAAACTGTCTTCCTTCACAATGAATCATACAAGTGATTTTTATAATCAAGAGGTCTGGGAGAGGCTCAAGAGAGACTTTAAGCCAAGGTAAATAGGTGTGTTAAAGAGAAGCAAAGCCCCACTCCATTTGTGCCTACTCCAGGTTAGGAGAGTGTTTTAAAATCATTCTACAGACTTTTGGTAAATGTAGTAACAAAGTGGCACAGTTTCTTACATTGCAAAGGAAACTCTAAACTTGAAGTCTCTGATAACTCACTGATACTTTAAATGTGAGAATCCCTTCCAGAAATGTAGTCATGTCAACATTACTCACAGGTACAAATGCTTTCCATTTGAAGGAGAAGAAAAGTGAAAATGGGAGGCAGAATTTCTTGAATATTTAGTCCAAGTTGAAGAGTCATTCTTCCCACAATAAATCCATTGTAACCAGGCTGTCAATCACAATGCTGCTGTGAGGAATAAAACTCCAGACCCCCTTATGGAAGGACCTATAACCATGTGGAGGATGGTAGAGTGACAAGTCAGCCCAGTTATTAAGCATAGGAGCCATAACACACCCCAGGGCAATGATGTTTCCACAGGAGCTGCAACCCACCTGCCTGGGTCTGAGCCTCAGCTCTGTGTGATATCAGGCACTTTGCTGCTCTTGGCCTCAGTCTTCTCGTTTGTCAAAAGGGCTTAAATAATAGATATTACCTCATGGGATTGTTATGAAGATTAAATGAGACCAAAAAATTGCTGAGAATAAAATCAACTATATTTCAATTTAAAAATTAAATTAAATAAAAAATAAATAGGTTCGTGCCCCGGTCTGGGAGGATCCCATATGCCGCGGAGCGGCTGGGCCCGTGAGCCATGGCCGCTGGGCCTGCGCATCCGGAGCCTGTGCTCCGCAACGGGAGAGGCCACAACAGTGAGAGGCCCACATACCGCAAAAAAAAAAAGAAAAAAAAGAAAAAAAATAAATAAATAAATAATAGGGACTTCCCTGGTGGTCCAGTGGTTAGGACTCCGTGCTTCCACTACAGAATAGGGGTGCGGGTTTGATCCCTGGTCAGGGAACTAAGATCCCACATGCCTCTGCAGCCAATAAATACATACATAAATAAAATTGCTTAGAATAATACTTGATTTTGCTTGATTACTACCGATATTGATCAGGTCAAGGACATCTTGCTGACATCTTGTGGGGAGTCACAAATTGAAGGCTTTGGCCCTCCTCAGTCTCTTTCAGGAGAGAGAAGGCATGGGCTCTTGGTCACAGAAATGGTATGTCAGAGATCTGGGTTTGTGGAGAGATGGAAAGAGAGCAAGTCTTCCTTCCTCCTGCCTCCTCTGAGTGGGGACTCGGTAGGCCCACACAGACCAGAGTCCGCTAGAGCTCAGCCAGTGCCCCAGTGGGCTCTGAGACTGGATGCCCCACTGCCTTGCAGGAAAGTATTCTTTTGCCCCACTTTATTCTCTGAGCTTATATTTCCCTTGGGTCGGGGTTCTGGAGGAATGCAGATACAGTATTTCTTAGCACCCTGTCCTTCCATGTGCTCTCCCTATATCCCTATCATCACTAAAACCTAATTTTAATATAAAACCAAGGAGGTTTCAGTGGTGAGAATAAGCATTATTTTTTTTTATGTTAAAGTCTCAATTGATAGGAAGGGGCTTTATTTTCTTTTTAAGAGTCCCGTGTTGAAGCAGGCAAGACGTTACCAGTAATAAAACCACATCCTAATGTTTCATTGGTATTCCAGCTCTCCACAGTCCTCACATAAGCAAACATTTCTTTGATTCCAGTGGGACTCTTCTCCTGTGCAAATGGCACAGGCTTCTGCATTTTATTGAGATGTGAGCTAAATTGAGTAAAATGGGTAGGGACACTTAGAATTTTGTTATACACCTAAATGTCCCAGAACCTACCCTCTCTACAAAACATATTTCAGTTAGCATTTGTCAGGAATACTTTACTCATGCTAATCACTAAAAACTTAATTATTTTTTCGGTCCTTCCATCATGAATTATGTATCTATTGTTCTGGTTTTTTTGTGTTTGGCTTCTTATATATTCTGTGCATGTCTGACCTGTTTCCTCCATTGACTATAACCACTTCACAGATTGAATCTTGTTAACTCTCCACAGTAATTTTTGTCATTTTTGCTAATTTATTCATTCATTCATTCCACAAACATTTATTAAGCACCCACAATGGCCAGGTATTATGGGGATAGAATCCTCCCCCCAAAAGTCATAGGTTCTATTTCCATACAGTAAAGCACACAGAGTAGAAGATTAAATAATGCTGTGGTCTAGTGGTTTTTCTGGAACCTGAATTTTTCTGTTGTTTTTTTTTTTGCTTGTGTTGCATTCTGTGTTTTGCCAAAGCCAATCACTGCCCTTATTCTCCTTCTTTAAGTTGAAATTTAAGGAAGAAAAAGGATTCAAGAGCACAGAACTTTATAATTCAAAAGTAGCCACAATTTTATTCAAACTCCAGTGGGTCTTTTTTTTTGTCTCTCTCTCTTCATAGGATAGTGGCCGAAGCATCCAAGAACCTCATGTCCACACAAAGCCTAGGGATTGTATTTGGACCCACCCTTCTGCGAGCTGAAAACGAGACAGGGAACATGGCGGTGCACATGGTGTACCAGAACCAGATCGCCGAGCTCATGCTGAGCGAGTACAGTAAGATCTTTGGCTCGGAGGAAGACTGACAGACAAGGCGAGTTACTATGTTCACATCTGTCTCGATGCCTAATATTTTTACGTTTCTGTAAACATATTTCTGAAATATTTTTTCCTTTCAAGAGACAGATGCCTCATTTTGTGAAAACTTAATGATGACTTTGTGTTTAAGTTCCAAACATTTGAATAAAATAGTTGACAATATTTGCCTATATGTGTTCTACATTAACCCCTTCAGTGTTGTGCCTTCCAGCACTTCTAGGCATACATTATGCATGCTCCCTGCTATAAAATAGTGTGCAGAGGACAGCACATATCCAAAAATAGCCCTAATTCGACTCCCGGGCATTGGATGTGTGGTTGTGTATGTGTAGCCATGTGAGTGAGTGTGAGTGTGAATGTGATTGAGAGTGTGGGTATGTGTCCACACAGGTGAGCCTCTTCACTACCCTGGCTGCCTCAAGCCTCTGCCCATACACCCACAGGTACACGAGTAGAACCAAAAGAGGGGAGAAGGCAGAAATGAATACTTTTTAAATAGAACAAAGGAAATCAGGATCTCAACCAAAGTAGACATATTTCCTCTTTCAAGAACCTTTTCGTTAAGTGTAAATCTAGTCCAGCTATCCTTGGTGCTAGATGCTGAAATTTACAAATACATGTTGAATGGCATTTTTTCTGAAGAAAAATGGCAGGTCAAAACATTTGCCATTGGATATGTTTTTTGGGGTTTTTTTTTTTTTGCAGTATGCGGGCCTCTCACTGTTGTGGCCTCTCCCGTTGCGGAGCACAGGCTCTGGACGCGCAGGCTCAGCGGCCATGGCTCACGGGCCCAGCCGCTCCGCGGCATGTGGGATCTTCCCGGACCAGGGCACGAACCCGTGTCCCCTGCATTGGCAGGCGGACTCTCAACCACTGCGCCACCAGGGAAGCCCTGGATATGTTTTTTTACATATACTATTTGCAGTCCCATAAACATACTGTCTTATAAATGAGAAGCAAAATTAGTGCCCTGCAGTTCTGATCTTTATATTATACAGGAATTGCATGACTGCTCATTTTTAATGTTAACATCTATTTTGAATCTTCTTCAAACTGTATATCTTCCTTTTCCCTGGCTATGTCATTTTATGTAGAATTTTTATTATGCTTCTGAGGATGCTTTATTGGTGAATTACATTAAATCCATCTAGAAAGAACTTTTTTTAAAAAGACTTTTTTTTCATACGCCCTAAGGATGACTTGACTGGACTTGGATTGCTTTATCCATTTGATGGTTAATTTCAGTTGTCATGGATAAACAAAAGGGTAACTGTCTAGAATATATCAAACATTGTTTTATTTTGAAAACTGTGTTCTAGCTGAACACATCTCATAGCAGGTTTTGTGAAATTATTCTGCTGATAAAAATGTAGACTTATGTTTGACAGCTTTTTAATCAAATTCAAACGGAATAAATAAAGCTAATCCAGTGCAATAAAGAGTAAGTCTAGTTATTGATTTGTTCATAAAATGAAAAATAAAGCATGTAAATAAAACACGTGAAGCACGGATCCAAGAGCAAACACTTAGAGCAATAAGGAACTCAGAGGCCTGGGCTGTCTGCATGGGTGGGGTATATGGTGGAGGGAGAGCGGCTGCTCGAGAGACAGCCAGATGTGCACGCAGCTCCAGCATCCACGGAGCTGCCTGAGGAAGGAGAGGTTTCCCTTACCCCTGTTGAATGTCTTCATTTTGGCAATGGCGCCAGTAAGCTGGCTGATGGCCAAGAACACAAGCGACCACAATAAATGCTGAAGTGTGGTTTCATGGAGTGGGACATATACAAATACCACAAAGCCAAGGAAAGTCACATGAGGCAGAACCCCATGATCTAAAGTTGCTGGTAGCAATGAGCTAACAGACTTGCAGCTTTAAGCTCTTCTTTTATTCAAAGTTGTGCTTGTGCCTTTCAGAAAAACATGGAGACATGAAACAAGAGTTTCTGGCACTCAAATCCTTCTCATTTCCATGACATTTCATATTCTTAATCAGGTCTTCTCCAAGACTTTCATTACTTCTTAGTAGTCCAAGTGTTAAAATCTTATCCCTTCCTGTGTCCATCTTTAAAGTAATTCTGGGAGCAACAGCCAGAGAGAAGAAGGGCTAGCAGCCCCAGAGAAGTGGCAGTACCTTCTCTGAGCAGGGACTCACAGCCCCTTGCCTCTGCTGCTTTCCAGATTTGTGATCTTCAAAAGCAGCAGCTTCTTGATTTCCAATCTGATGGGATTTAGCCTTATTCAAACCCCAGCTGTGTCCTGTCCCTGCCTGCTAAGGGCATTTAATCAAAGACTGTGTTTCCTCTCTGGAAGAAGACCATTCCAAGGTGCTGAGCCAAAGCGCCCATCACAGGATCTGACTTATACACACTAGAAGCGTAAAAAAGTTTACACCGAAAGGTCATTAGATTCCATAACATCTCAGGGACAACGATGATGCTCATTTCAACTGTTCCAAGTTTAAAAGCCAAGATTGTAGGTATACTAGGTTGCCTCACTGAGGGGTTAGATTTTATAAAACTGATCAGCATTCTCCATCAAGAAGACATTTAAAGACAATGAGCATTTCTTTATCACCTTATTTAATCCAGGTGTAAGTCTAGACTCTGCTGATCGAATACAAAGTAAGGCAAATATTACTACACTAGGCAGTTTCACAGTCCAGTAAGGGAAACAATCACCTAAGGATTAGTTACAGTTCAATACCAGATCAGGCGGTCAGCCCTCTTAGTGACCATGTAGCCCCAGGGTTTAGCACCTCTACACAGAGATGCTCAAAAAGTATTTTTTCCAGTTTTATTCATCAGAAAGTATTTTTGAATGGGTGAATGAGCAGAAGCTAGTACAGAGGTGTTAAAGTTTAGTGGTTGACAAAGAACCAAAAAACTGATTGTGCCTGGGAGAGTCAGGTGAAGCTTCACTAGGAAGGTAACCCTTTCAACCTAGCCTTGACCAATGAGTAAAATTAACCAAAGAAAAATGTAGAAGACACACTAGGGAGCAGGAATGGCATGAACAGAGTTGTGAAAGATCTAACCTCTCCAAGGAAAAGTAAGAAGCTCATGTGAAGCACATGCCTGGCAATTTTGGAGAATAGAGTTGGAGTCAGATACAAGACGTGATAAAATATTTAGATTTTACCCTGTAGGCAAAAGAGATCCAGTGGACGTTGTAAAATGAGAAACTTTGTTTCTTAGAAAGAGAATCTCTAAATTCACCAGTGGGCAGAAGAAAACAAGGTACTTGGAGGACACTGGCGTTTTCTCGTGTGTGTGCTTACGTGTGTGTGTACAGCTTTTAACGGTTTCTAGGAATGCAAGAGATAATCTTGTATTCTTAGAAGCATTTATATATTATCATGAACAAATATTTTAAAGAAATCATAACCTTAACATAATGGAAGTCCAAAGCAGTCTCCCTGGAAAATCAGGCTAGTTAGCATGTCCCATTGCAGCATGGCTTTACCTCCCAGGACACGGGAGCTTGCCCCTCTTTCCTACTCACACACAGAGCTTCTTGGAGATGGTATTTATTCCATCTTATATGTTGCAGGTCTGACTTTACTTAGCATGTGCCATATGACAGGATCACCATGCCACAGCTAGTAACTGAAAACCATGTGATAGTTCTCTCTCTCCAATTAGAAAACAAGGATCCAATTAAGAGAAATTAGAAAAGCTGTTAAAAGGGAATAACCACTTGCCACTGGTGCTGTCCTTACAGTTTAACACAACTAGAAATTGACCTGTACTTCTCTTTTCCACATTTTTTTTGTGAATTATAAGTTAATCACCCCATCAATTCCTAAGTTAAAAGGTCCCACGAAGATTTTCTGCCCAAAGGACTGTCACTAAGAGTTCTGGGTCAAATTGCTCTGTTGTCAAAAATGAGAAATAAAACCAAAACAGTATCAACTCTCTCCTGGGAAACTCAAATCTTAATATGAAAAAATAATAATAAACCAACAAAAAAGAAAAGACTTTGTTCAAACATAATAATCACATATTATTTCCTCAATTAAACTGTTTCCTCTCATCTTTAGAAAATAGGTGGATCTTTTTCTTTTTCTTCAAACCAAGGGTTGCAAACTAAAATGCTTACTTGGGCCGGGCAGTAATGTAAATAAGTTGTAAAGAAGAGCAGACAATGTATTAGGAAGTGTAGCCCCTGGGGAGAACTCAAGCTCCACCCCTGGACAGAAGGGCCGGCTTCCTCTCAGCCCAAGCTGGTGTTGCTTATATGGGCACGTGGGCACAATGTTGCCAGACCTTCAGATCTTTCATGAAAAGCCAGAAACTCAGAAACTTATGTGAAACCTGATTTTTAAGGGCACATAATAAAACGTATCTAAGCTGACTCAGCCCGAGGACGTCCATTTTTTTTCAACACAGTGTTGTCAAACCTTCCGATGTTGCAAAGCCAGCTCCCCAGAAAATAGTAGCACATGAAGCAAACAGTGGGGATACGTAAATAAGCCAGAACAATGGATAAGAACAGAAAATGAGCAAACTAAGAAATAAGCACTTAGGAGAACTTGCCATTTAGGTCCTGGGCAAATTATTTACTCTATCTGGGTCTCAGTTTTTCAGTTTATGAAATAGAATCATATTTGCCTTATCTCACCTCTTAAGGCTGTCTAATGGAATCATGTGAAGGAAATTAAAACAGGTAATACACTGTGAAAATAGAAGTTGTCCCATCTACCTCCGTCTGGAGGTAGATGATAGATTTCAGGCTTATTGACCTACAATTAACTTTATGATCTTCTGAAGATGAAGAGAAGGCAAGTTGGAACCAGACTCCAAAAAGCCTCAAATGTCATACCAAGAGGTTTTATATTAAGTCCATAGTCAATTTTGAGACCCTGAAGGTTGTTTAGCAGCGAAGTGACTTTAGCAAAGCTGTGAAGATTCTCCTGGCAACTTTATGAATTACAGTTTGAAGCAGGGAGAAATAATAGGCACCACTGCCAGACAGATTATTGCCATCGTACTATTAACAAAGATCTGAATTCAGACAGTGGCAGAAGATTCAGAAACCAATACTAAGGAGCATCATCCTACTGCATTTCTGAGCTTCACCCGCCACCTCTGAATTACGACTGCTCCGTGCAAAGCAGCATTTGTTGTTACACAGGACTCCTCTAGCAGGCCGCTTTCCAGATGAATTTTTCTGGGTTGGGGCAGAGCCGATTCTGGTATTCTGACATGATTCGACATTTGACAGTAACGTCTTAAGATATTTGGACAAAGTCATACCCAAGTCAGATGAGCACACATGCTACCGCGTTCTTCCACCAGCATGATTCCCAGATGATCATCAGGTCGTTTCTATCTCACCTGCTCTGATGTCTCCCCCTTCTCTCAGGGCAGTGTGGCTTCTCTGGCCACTCAGAGGACCACCAAAGAAAATTAGTCCTGGAATGACTAATTTTTGATTAGCGAACATTTCTTGAGTGCTTGTTAAGAGTCAGGAACGGCACTTTATACATACTGCTGCATTTAATCTTCATAAGTCTGTTGAGGAAGGTACTTCTATTATCCTTGATTTATACTTGAGGAAACTGAGGGGAAAAAGCAATGAAGTTACCCAAGTTCACATAGTTAGTAAGTGTCAGGTTAGTGTTTGAATCTATATAATATGGCTCCAGAGGCCCCTGCCTTAACCACTAGACCATATATGCTCGCTCAATTAGAAAAGAAAAATGATGAAGAAATGTAAGCAGATGAACACCTAAATATTTATACCCCATATGTGAGGAACTCCTCCCTCCCCTGTTAAAACACCTGATGAGAGTTTCACTTTCACACTAATTTTCATGAAAGAACAAGAGGGATATTATGTATTTCCCCAAAGAAATACAGAGTACCTTTGTTGTTATGAGTAGATGGCTAAATCTCATTCATGTTATTGCTATTATAATTTGAATATTCACGTACCATTTCATTTTTCTACGTTGTACCGACCATGTCACTACATTATGGAGAGGACGGCATGGAAGCCTCCTTGCCCACATCTTTAAAAGTGCTTGTTTGGGTGGCTTCTACTCTATGTTACATCATATTATCCTGTGTTGGATTGTATTTGTCAATGTCCTGTTATAATTCATCATATCATACCGCTTAATATTGTATTGAAATTAAATCTAGCCCTTTGGGGGTCCTGTGCAAGATGAAAAAAAAATGGGTCCCCAGCAGTCTTTCTCTTAGATATAATTGAAAAAGAGGCAGGCATCAAAACACGCTGTGTCTCATGCTGCTGGAGAGTGATCCTGAATCACCCAAATGATGAGACTACAGCGAACATCTTGTACAAAAAGATGACAATTTTCTGTAGCAGTGTTGTCAAAATGAAAACGTCTAGCTGTCTCGGTGAGAGACCTGGCAGAAGGATACACACGCACGTGCACGCGCACACACACACACACACACACACACACACACACACACACACACATCCCTTGTAGACTCATCCAGCTGCTTTTTGCTATCTTATGCTTGAAGTGAAGCATGCAGGGTCCACGAAATTCTTAAGCAAGCAGCTGGATTCTATAGAACACTCCTCATTCAATTAGGAGAGTGTTAGGAAAGCAGTGAGGGAGAGAGGTAACACTAAGCCCAGAGTTGGTACTCAGTATGCGCTTGTTGGATGAGTGAACCAAGACAGACACTCAGAACATAAGCAACATTAAATACTACTCTGATCCACCATCGGGTTTCTTATCAGCTAGTCACCACAAGTTCTATGTAGTCTCAACTCACTGGTATCTGTACTGAGTCCTAGTCCCACCTGCAAAGGATCATCAAACAGATAGGCCTGGGGCTTCCCTGGTGGCGCAGTGGTTGAGAGTCCGCCTGCCGATGCAGGGGACACGGGTTCGTGCCCCGGTCCGGGAGGATTCCACATGCCGCGGAGCGGCTGGGCCCGTGAGCCATGGCCGCTAACCCTGCGCGTCCGGAGCCTGTGCTCCGCAACGGAAGAGGCCACAACAGTGAGAGGCCCGCGTACCGCAAAAAAAAAAAAAATAATAAAAACCAGATAGGCCTTCAACTGCCTCTCTTGAAGTCTAAGTGCACAAGAAATACTTCTCTCCAATAGCTCAGCGGAGAGTCGGTGAGATTCGCTCACCTGACTCATGCAAGTCTAACATGCATGCAAATTCTGACGTCCTGTATCAGATCTGGAAGAGTCCAGGCGTCCGGGACACCCAGCAGCATCTTCCGTTCACTTCCCCTGCTCTGTCAAATATAGGGTTTACTCCCATTTACCATTGCAACAAAAAGAATAAAATATCTAGGAATAAACCTACCTAAGGAGACAAAAGACCTGTATGCAGAAAATTATAAGACACTGATGAAAGAAATTAAAGATGATACAAATAGATGGAGAGATGTACCATGTTCTTGGATTGGAAGAATCAACATTGTGAAAATGACTCTACTACCCAAAGCAATCTACAGATTCAATGCAATCCCTATCAAACTACCACTGGCATTTTTCACAGAACTAGAACAAAAAATTTCACAATTTGTATGGAAACACAAAAGACCCCGAATAGCCAAAGCAATCTTGAGAACGAAAAACGGAGCTGGAGGAATCAGGCTCCCTGACTTCAGACTATACTACAAAGCTACAGTAATCAAGACAGTATGGTACTGGCACAAAAACAGAAAGATAGATCAATGGAACAGGATAGAAAGCCCAGAGATAAACCCACGGACATATGGTCACCTTATCTTTGATAAAGGAGGCAGGAATGTACAGTGGAGAAAGGACAGTCTCTTCAATAAGTGGTGCTGGGAAAACTGGACAGGGACATGTAAAAGTATGAGATTAGATCACTCCCTAACACCATACACAAAAATTAGCTCAAAATGGATTAAAGACCTAAATGTAAGGCCAGACACTATCAAACTCCTAGAGGAAAACATAGGCAGAACACTCTATGACATAAATCACAGCAAGATCCTTTTTGACCCACCTCCTAGAGAAATGGAAATAAAGACAAAAATAAACACATGGGACCTAATGAAACTTCAAAGCTTTTGCACAGCAAAGGAAACCATAAACAAGACCAAAAGACAACCCTCAGAATGGGAGAAAATATTTGCAAATGAAGCAACTGACAAAGGATTAATCTCCAAAATTTATAAGCAGCTCATGCAGCTCAATATCAAAAAAACAAACAACCCAATCCAAAAATGGGCAGAAGACCTAAATAAACATTTCTCCACAGAAGATATACAGACAGCCAACAAACACATGAAAGGATGCTCAACATCTTTACTCATTAGAGAAATGCAAATCAAAACTACAATGAGATATCATCTCACACCAGTCAGAATGGCCATCATCAAAAAATCTAGAAACAATAAATGCTGGAGAGGGTGTGGAAAAAAGGGAACACTCTTGCACTGCTGGTGGGAATGTGAATTGGTACAGCCACTATGGAGAACAGTATGGAGGTTCCTTAAAAAACTACAAATAGAACTACCATATGACCCAGCAATCCCACTACTGGGCATATACCCTGAGAAAACCATAATTCAAAAAGAGGCATGTACCAAAATGTTCATAGCAGCCCTATTTACAATAGCCCGGAGATGGAAACAACCTAAGTGTCCATCATCGGATGAATGGATAAAGAAGATGTGGCACATATATACAATGGAATATTACTCAGCCATAAAAAGAAATGAAATTGAGCTATTTGTAATGAGGTGGATGGACCTAGAGTCTGTTATACAGAGTGAAGTAAGTCAGAAAGAGAAAGACAAATACTGTATGCTGACACATATATATGGAATTTAAGAAAAAAATGTCATCAAAAACATAGGGGTAAGAAAGGAATAAAGACACAGACCTACTAGAGCATGGACTTGAGGATATGGGGAGGGGGAAGGGTAAGCTGTGACAAAGTGAAAGAGCGGCATGGACATATATACACTACCAAACGTAAGGTAGATAGCTAGTGGGAAGCAGCCGCATAGCACAGGGAGATCAGCTCGGTTCTTTGTGACCGCCTGGAGGGGTGGGATAGGGAGGGTGGGAGGGAGACGCAAAAGGGAGGGGATATGGGAACATATGTATATGTATAACTGATTAAATTTGTAAAATAAAAAAAAATATATATAGGGTTTATGTGTCAGATAAATGCTATAGAGCATAGACTTTTTGACCAATTTACGAAAATCTCAAAAGCCAAGAGATTCGGCAAATACAAAGCATCGGCCTGAGAGATCCACACTTTCTTCTGGCACCATTTAAGCTGACACGTTTACTTGAGACACGCACACTCACATTTTAAGAGCAGGACTTGCGCTAACCATTCTCAGATCACTAGCAAAATGTGTTCCGAGTCCATATTGGGCAGCATGCTTGAAGATGTGTGGATTTTTCCACATGATTTGGTGACATTTTGCACGGTTTAATTTCTGCTCTTTATTGCTAGACCCTACCTTTTTTTTCCCTTGCAAATATTCCACCAATGGGATTCCCTTCAGTATTTTAACCCTGGGCTCAGATTCCTCTCCTTCAGCATCTATTTGCGCTGCTGCTGCACTACTTTGCCGTGACGTGTCCCTCGGTCAGATTCAAGCCTCCCTGATTGAAAGGAAGAGGACAGAGGTGTTCGGCTGCTGAGGAGAGAAACAGAGTCAGGGGACCAGGGGCCAGCCTATGAGGGTCTGAAGGGAAGCCTTAGAACTCCAGCGAGAGGTCAACGGGGAAGGCTCCCGGGACCGATGGTCCAGCTCTGGGTGCCCGTTCCTAACGTCTCCTCCCAAATCCAGGTGAAAGGCAGCTTTTAAGTGGGAGGGGGTGAAGAATACAATTGAAATCAAAACTGGTTTGAGCTCACCATTTTTCTAGCTATCAGTTCTAAGGTCACAGTCACTAAAACTGGAAACTTAAAAATGACTTCAAAAAGGCAAACGCTAACTAGATTTCACACTGGATTTCATTTTACTTGGCATTACAGAAAGAATGCAGGTATTAAATAGACTGTTTCCTGTATACAATAAGGTTAATTAGTAGTGAGGGATGGAAAATCAGTGTAGACATAACTCTTTTCGACAGGTATCAAAAATAATCCCCTGATCCCTATAGACCCCAGCTGCATTGAAAGAGGAGCAATATAAAAGATTCTTTAAGCACAAAATTTTCAAACATTCTCCAGGTGTCCGCAGCACCAGTGCAATAGGCCCTGAGTCCCTGGGCAGGCTGCTCCGCGCGCCCTTCCGTTGCTGGAACTTAAAGGCGCAGCTACTCACGCTGAATTTTGAGGCGCAGCATAAAGGCTCTCCATCCATACAAAGCGGCTGGGATCGCAGGCGGAGACAGGAGAACAAAAAGAAGAATATATTGCGGCCTGAATGGGACTTCCCTAAGCTCCTTATCAATAAGGTTAATAAGGGTCTATGCAATTTACTGATCACTAAGATGGAACAAGCCTCCTGGCGCTCCAAAGCTCCGCGTTGGCGCTGACTTTTAATGCTTTTCACAGCCAATCACATAAAAGCCCCTTTGCCCCGCACCCCAGAGAATAAACTCCGGTTCACCATCCTGGTCTCCATAAAATCGCTGGTCCATTATACTTCTACCTGCCCTAGTTAAACGGATGAACAGTTATTTCCTAGAATTTGATCTATGAGGTTCTTTGTAATTGAAGCTGGAGTACTCAGATATTTCTTTAACAAAAAAATGTATTTCTGAAAAACGCATTTCTTTTTTCTCTGCTTTAATTTTGTTATCCTCAATCGTATGTATGATATTAAAAAAATTCCAAACTTCTATCTCCTCTACAAAATACATGTCATATCAAAAAGGTGACAGGAAGGGGGAAAAGTAATTAGTGAGTTCACAGAGTTCAGTAGAAAAGTTAAAATGGAGTAACACATTACTTTTTATGTTAAGATTTCACAAGACAAATCTTGCCTGTGTTTTAATTGCATGTGACCCTGGCAGTCCTACTCTGAAATGAAGTGCCGTAAAATTAAAGATGACAGACGCTCAAAACAAGTCTTGTGATCTTGATTAGACTACAAAGACCACACTCTCTCTCTGCTGCAACTCAGATATCATGGACTGTTTTATTTGGGGAATTACTTCATTAATGCCTTCTTTGACTAGACATGTTTATTATTTAAAAAAAAATACACTGAATATGGTGATATCTTGCATAACTAAATAATTCCCAAAAAGCAAGTTATAAGTGAAGAGTGTTTAAATAACCCTAAGACCTAATTTTTATAGACACTTACACATGAATATATATATGTGGATGTAGATGTATGTGTTATGTATCCATCTTTGCTACATATATTACCTATTCTAACCTAGGATTCTCTATTATAGCTTGAGAAGCAGAGCAGTTATCTGTCATATTTCCTTATGTGGTCCCAGGCCAACAGAATGTGCAGAACTATACATTATCCTATAAAAACTATTTCTGAGAAACACTGTTGGAATTTTAAACTTTCCAAGCATCACCTAAGTGGAGAACCGGATTTGACTCACACCTAATATTTCAAAATTATCGCCAAATCACTCTACCTAAATGACGTTGTAAGACATAGAATAGATGCTTTTACACCCCACTTATTCCTAGTTCAACAAAAGCAAGAAATTTGGGACCAAGTGCTCATGGTATTAGACTCTGTCACCTCTGCACATTCCTGCAGGCCAGCTAGAGGCTCTGCGTTAGTCTCAGGTCCTCTGAGTCAGGGCTTCATCCTTAACATGAGGAGGCCAGATTAAAATTCATCTCTAGGACCGCCTACCCTCTAAATTTCTATGATTCTCTTATTTTGTCCCATTTCAAGAACACTATTTTAAATTCATATATTTCATCTTCGGAAACAAAAGATTTATGTTGGTTATATGGATGTTACTATCAACACGGGTATATAGATTCAACCTAGAATCAAAGATTGGAAAATCAATTTTCTAGAGTTCACTTATTTATTGCGTATCTGTGATTCTAGGAAAGTCTCTCTACATATTCTGTCTCCATTTCTTTAAATTTAAAATACATATAGCAATTTCTCTCCTACCTAACATCAGGGTTACTGTGAGAATAAAATATGATAATGTATATAAAAACTCCTTGAAAAATATATGAGGTAAGGCTTCCTAATCAGTAGTATTTTTAGTACAATTATTCGATCAGTGGTCTTCAGTGTACACAAAAGGCTTTTTCACTTACAAACCGAATAGTCCTTTAACCTATAAGACTGTGTCTTTAAGCGGCCTACATACTTGCCTTTAAAATGAAATCTGTGTCCCTGTAGAGTTTCTCCACACTAAGGTCAAAAATCCTCAGGTGTGGGATGTGTTGTGTCTCTCATATGAGAGATTTAATTCACCAGAAGAAGGAGAGTTAGGAACATGTGAAAACATTTATTAGAATCTAGTTGATGGGCTTCCCTAGTGGCGCAGTGGTTGGGAGTCCGCCTGCCGATGTAGGGGACGTGGGTTCGTGCCCCAGTCCGGGAAGATCCCACATGTCGCGGAGCGGCTGGGCCCATGAGCCATGGCCACTGAGCCTGTGCGTCCGGAGCCTGTGCTCCGCAACGGGAGAGGCCACAGCAGTGAGAGGCCCGCGTACGGCAAAAAAAAAAAAAAAAAAGAATCTAGTTGAGCATAGTGTTGAGAAGTTGTATTCTGCTAAAAAAACTGGAGTTATATGCCCTGTCTCTGCATCTGCCTCTGCCTCTGTGTTTCTTTCTCTGCTTCTCTTTGTCTTTTTCTATCTCTGTGCTTCTCTGTCTCTCTGTCTCTCTTTATTCCCGCTCCCCACCCTCACACCCAGAGCAGGAATCTTAACCTAAAATTCATGGTTCCCTCAACCCCCTGGGCTTTGACAGATACATGAACTCTCAGAACTTTCAGACTGGATAGTTTGTGCATTTCCCTCGACTTAAAGTCTGGAGTTTTCATTAGATTCTCAGTGAAGTCTGTGATTAGGGTTTACTGTTCTAGATTCACTTCCCAGCATAACAATGCTACTACCTTTTATCTGAAACTAAGAATGGGTCACTTCAGTCAAATCCTAAGGTCTACCAGGCCCCAAGGAGTCTTCACGGCTTTCTGTCTGGTTGCCTGACGGAACGGGCTGGTCCAAGGAGTGAAATATAGATCCGACAAAATCAACTAGTGCACATCGAAAAATGATGATGCATTCCTTAGAGGACCTCCCATTTACAATTGATGAAAATAGTAAATAAGCGCACCCATGAAATTGATACTTTGCCTGTTATTCAATGGAAGATATTTAGTATTTTAAGAATAAATCCAGTAATAACACAAACAGTACATTCTCACAATGCCCACTTTTAAACTGTGCCAGACACATGTCCTATGCCTGCATGGTACTTCTACACCATTAGCTGCCACAAATCAAAGGAAATGTCATTGCTTTTAATAGGATTACATAGAACACAGTCACAAGCAGGAAGACTAGCTTTAGTCTGAGTGGCCAGTAATTTGGATGTTTAACTAAATGATTGGCTGCCAAATTGACAGGTCATCCACACTGAACTAGCCACTATTCCATGAATTTTCATGACTAGGATCACAATGGTTCATTTGCATGTGTGAAATTCTGCTGTGAAGCTGGCTTTTGAACTGGCTAGCTCAGCCAAAGATGTGTTTCCCAGTGCCATGCATTAATGCCCTAGAAATACCATCACATGAGGGTAGCATAGATCTTCCCAAATCCTGCTATTAAAACACAGTCTACAACTAGAACAGCAAATCAACAAAAATGGCAACAACTGGGATGTAAAGAATACAGGGGAAATTTTGAACATTAGAAAACTAAGATTAGTACCAAAAATGAGCATTTGGATGAGGAGAGAAAAGTTTAAAGACTTTAAGTTGTAATAAAAGTTTTGGGTTTGCCCACGACTATTACTAAGAGTAACTTCCTACCCAGTGAGCATTCAGTGAATATTGAGCCATCATTGTTATGATCATTAACAAATATCAGTTTACCACCAATTTTGTATAATACAGTGCGACAGACATGAGGACAACAACACAAGCCCCATGAGACAAAGTATTTCCCTTAAGGGACTTATGATCCAGTTATAGGTGAAAAGACATGAGGCCAAAAAATAAAAATTATACTAGCCCACATTTATTATTGACTTACCATGTGCCAGTTATCTTGCAACAAGACTGTGATATAGCAGTGATTTAATGAATATTTCAAAGACGAGGAAATGTAAACTTAGAAAGGTTTACATCATTGCCCAAGGGAAAAGAGCTAGGAAGTGGTTTTAAACGAGGTATGTCTACCTTTAGAGAAATATTCTTAGTTCCTCCATATTAAAAAAATAAGAAGTCCAAAATATATTTACTGCACCATATAATAGAAAAAAAATGTAAATATCTACTAATATAAAATTGAATAACTAAGCAAGGGAACATTTATATGATGAGGTGTTATGAAGACATTTAAAATCTCTGTGTATGAATACTATTGACAAGAGAAATTTTATTAAGAGGAAAAACAAGGTATGAAATCATAGGTACAGTGTGATGCCACTGTTGTTATATATCCTGTAATGTGTATGTACACACACAGCAGACTATTAGCAGTGCTTATCTTTGGGTTGTGAGATTATCAGTAATTAATTTTCTCCCATTGTGTCTGGCACATCCCCACGTTTTTGCTTTGAGCATTTGTTACTTTCATA
Source organism: Mesoplodon densirostris (assembly GCF_025265405.1). Taxonomy (NCBI): domain Eukaryota; kingdom Metazoa; phylum Chordata; class Mammalia; order Artiodactyla; family Ziphiidae; genus Mesoplodon; species Mesoplodon densirostris. Next base: position 64,618,969 of record NC_082668.1, read on the forward strand.
ATTAGAAAAAGAGCAAATACAATTTTAAATATACATAAGTGGTAATCTAAGACTGTATATGGTAATTGATACAGACAATAAGATCTGAGAAATTTCAAATGATATCATATTAAACAAGAGCCTGAAGAAATAAAGGAGGCTCCAAGATGGCAATGGCCCTTGAAGGAGGGCAGGTTGAGAAAAAAGGAAGGCTTCAAGGCAAGGTTGTAACATGAGCAAAGGCCCAGAGGCAGAAATTGTGAAGATGCATTTGGGGAATAAGACCTGTTTGGCTACAATGGAGAGTTCTAACAGAGGAGGGTTCAGAGCAGCAATTGACTTTACATCTTTTATGGACCATGTTTTAAAAGGCAGAACAAAGTAAAACTTGGATGCCCTTATGTGACAACATTTCTAGGACACAAAAGCATAGAGCACCAGACGTGTCCCTTGGCTTAGAAACCCTGTTCGCAAGCCAGCTTCACAGTGGAATTTCACACATGAGAAGATAGGTAAGGGCCAAATTTTGGAAGCCCTGAAACGCCAAGCAAGCAAGTTGGACTTTATCCTGAAGGCAGTGGGGAACCTCTGAAGTTTAAAGCAGGAAGATAATGAGAGCAAAAACATTTTAGTAAAATTAATCTGACAGCACAGGGTAAGTGGATTGGAAGGGAAACAGTTACATGTCTCTTGTCATATGCTTCTTCATGCTGATTTTTTTTCTGTGAAGATCTTTCTCAGTTAGGATTATAAACTCCTTGAGAAGAAAAGCCATGTCTTATACTTCTTTGTATCTCTGGCCTTCCTGGGCGACAGAGGAGGCATTAAACAGTGGTTCAAGGTGCCAGCTTTGGCTTCAGAGAGTCCTCTGTGGGATTCCCAGCTCCTTAAAGGAGTAACCTGACCTCTCTTGCCTCAGGGTGCTCACCTGTAAAATGGGAACAGTAACACACACTCCATAGGATTGTGGTGAGGATTAAGCGAGATGATGAAACTGTGTGTACAAAGCCCTTGATTGGAAGTGTGCACACCTTGATAACTCTTGCTCTAGCAATCACTATTATGCCTAAAAATATTATCAAGTTTGTGGATGAAGATAATGATGTCGATGTTTGATTGTGACTCTAACTTAAACACTGAGTGGGAGAGTGTGTGCCAAATATAAGTGAGAAGGCAATTATTCCATGGGCGAGGTTGGACACTAGACATATTCGAAGGGCAAAGACTGAGCCATGGAAACTAAGACATACAGAAGCCAGTAGGATTGGTGTTTGTAAGCCAAAATAAGTCTGGAGCAAGTTATAAAAGAGGTAGCTGGCTGGCATAGGCTCACTGTAATAACAAGTGATACCTGTGAGAAGCATGAGCCACCCAGGAGAATAAACAATGATGTCTGGCAGCATTGTCCAAAGAAACCTTCCCATTTCTGCTAACCAATATTACCACAATGTAACCTTCCTTCACGGTGTCCCCTCCTTGTAGTTAGATGAGGCAGATACCTCCATGGCTGAGATGAAAATGCCCTGAGCTCTTGGAGAGATAACAGATTCTAGGCCTTGGACCGGAAATGCACAAGATGACTCTGGAGCTTCTGGTCCTGCCCAAAGACAAGAAAGCCACAAAACACTAGTGGGATCCTGTCAAAAGGGCACAAAAGCCAATTTGAAGAGATTCCCACTGGCCTAAGATGGGATAATTTAAGCACCAGAATGTATAATAATTGCAATGGATTGAAAGATACCAAATTTATTTTTTTAATCAAATAATAATACCAATAAAAGAAACAAAAATTCACAGTTCACCGAAAAAGGAGTACCTACAAAATAGAACAGTACTCTGAAAATTGATGTGTAAAGGAAACAAATCAAGTATTTATTCTGACTCTCTTCTATCAGTAGTATTTCAGGATAGCCAAGTAGTTGAGGAAAAAAAAATTTTGTAGAAGAATTGTAACTAAGAATGCAGAAGGAATTTTACACATAATTCCAAAGTAGATAGAATAGTGTATTAAACTCCAAGTAGTCATTGCCTAGATTTAACAAGTACTAACATTTTTCTAATCTTATCTCATCTATCTGCCACTTTTTTTCCCTTGAGTATTTTAAAGCAAATCCCAGACATCATCTCATTTCAACTGCAAATTTTTTTTAAAAGAGATACCTGAAAAGCTACCATTACACAGTTACAGCATCCAGAAATTATGCTGAAGGTAAAATAAAACTATATCAGACAGAAGTGGCTTTTCATTAATTATCTCACCTAACCATCAATCAACTCACAGAACAATTCAGTATAAAAGATAAATCAGTTTGTGAACAAGATTGGGTGACAGATTACTGTGACTGACCATTGCTCTCAAATGGACTTGATACCTAGAGAAGCAAAAGAAACCACCAGAAATTATTCCAATGGAGCAGAGTAAACAGGCCCTAGTGCATTTTAATTTATTTGACAATACAGAAGAGCTTTATTTACCTTTCTAATAAATCTGAGGCTTGATAATATTCCTGCTATTCCCACCATGAGGTGACCCTTAAGTATATACATGAAGAAATAAAAAAGAGAGGCCACAAAGGAGACATATGTAATCTCAGAAATTTTCCATCCTATGATCTAACCTCTCCTTTCCATTTAGGTGATTTATTTAAAACTTCTGGGAGACGCAAAAGGGAGGGGATATGGGAACATATATATATATGTATAACTGATTAAATTTGTTATAAAGCAAAAAATTTTAAAAAATTAAAAAAAGAAGGCAGCTAAAAAAAAAAAAAAACTTCTACAAGTAAATCCACTCCCCCAGGTGAGCACAAAGTGACTTATAGAACTGCCCTCTATATCCATGAAATTGATTTTTTTGTTAGCTTTTAAATTCTTCAAAATCCTGAGTAAGGCTTTGAAAAAGCCTGTGGTGTTACAGTTACTGTTGGTATCGTTGTTATTCTGGCCGATATACATCTGTTTTAAAGCCCACAAGCTGACATTCCGATGAATCAAACAAAATGACATCTCAGCAGTAAATGAGAGAAAACATACACCTATATATGTTCATGTAAAGTGTTATTTTCCATTGATTTAAGTTGATAGTTTCCATGTCTCAATTTTTTTAAATTTTCTCTTTCCTATATTTTCAGTATCATGGTTACAACTTAAAAAAGAAATCAAACCTTTCTTGCCCACTCTTATTTACATCTAAACTATGTTCTTTATCTGCCTTCATTACAAAAACCTCTATTCCCAGTCAGCAGTGAAAAACAAAACACTATCTACATACTTCCATTAAAAAAAGCATGGTCACACATTCCTCAGTGTCCTGATGGGGTCCAGTATGATGGTCTGAATACCAGAATTATAACACACAAAGAGAGAGAAAAAGCAGCAACATACTTGCTTTGAGACACATAGAAAGATCATTTCCCTAAAATATTTTCCTTATTTTTTTTTTTAGTGGCATGATGCCTGAAATTCACACAGAGTCATCATGGGGGCGGGGAGGCAAATGAGACAGACCTTTTAAGTCAGGGAGTGTGGGATCGACATGTACACACTGCTATATTTAAAATGGATAACCAGCAAGGACCTACTGTACAGCACAGGGAACTCTGCTCAATATCATGTAACAATCTAACTGGGAAAAGAATTTGAAAAAGAATAGATACATGTATACGTATAACTGAATCACTTTGCTGTACACCTGAAACTAACACAACAGTGTTGATCAACTATACTCCAATATAAAATAAAAAGTTTAAAAAATAAAATAAAGGAAATATGAGAATAGAAGAAAAAAATGAAAATGTACCACTTGTTACAGCTACAATATTGGCCCTTGTACATTAATGAATACAGTCACCCCGATTTGTCTTTCTCACCAGGAAGCAATAAGGTTGATTCATCTTTAAGGGAATGTTGGTAAGTGGGAGCTACTGGGAATAGTACCTAGAATGGGTTCTGGAGGGTGGGCTCCAGCACCTCAGACCAGCACGGAAAACTCAGTGGTGGGGTCCGTGAGTGAGGTGAGGGATAGGGTCCCACATGGGGGATGGATGTCAAAACATGTCACTCACTCAAGAAATTTACAGGTAGAAACACTGCGCTAGCTACAAAGAGTGACAAAAAAGTAATAATATAATAGCTCCTAAGAAAATAAATCTTGTCTGTTTCACAAAGCTCAGCCGTGGTTAGCACAAATCCAAAATTTTATGAGTACAGTTCTTTTTTTCTTTTTGCGGTACGGTACGCCAGCCTCTCACTGTTGTGGCCTCTCCCGTTGCGGAGCACAGGCTCCAGACGCGCAGGCTCAGCAGCCATGGCTCACGGGCCCAGCCGCTCCGCGGCACGTGGGATCTTCCTGGACCTCCCCTGCATCAGCAGGCTGACTCCCAACCACTGCGCCACCAGGGAAGCCCTATGAGTACAGTTCTTAATAGTACTTATCTGCTGCTTCAAATTTCCCCCACTTTCATTTGATATCTTTTGCCAAACTCTCTTAAGACATATACATACAGTCCCCCCATGTACATATATATACATACATATCTATATACTTATACATAGATATATACATACACACATATGTGTGTGTATGTGTGTGTGAGTGTGTAACTAAAATAAAATTTCGACTCTGTTTTTACTGTTTTTCATCCATGAAATTCCAGTTTGTAGCAGGGGTACTGGGTACTAAATAATATGACTCCCCATCTCATCTCTTAGAATTGAAACTCAGCTCTGTTTAAATATGTCTTTCATGAAAGGGATAGATCACTGACCAAGTACATGAGTGAAAGGAAGGCAGCTTTTAAATCTGAAGCAAAACCTGAAATGAAAAGCCTAGAAGTTAAAGAGGCACTTTGTGGCCAAACAGCAATAGGCAAAGTCATAGAATAGAAAACCCCCAGCTTTGGGTCAAATAAACTTAGCTCTGACCTCTACCTCCATCGTCTGCTGGCTGCATGGCCTGGCACAAGTTTTAGTCTTCTCACCTATAAAAAAGGGGTGGTAATATCCACCTCAATGAGTTGCATGAATGAACATTGATGAGACAGTGTACAGAGTCCCTAAGATGTAGTGTGTCCTCAATAAATGACATTTGTTATTTTTGCCACTCCTATGTCAGGAGGAAAAAAAAAAAAAGCCAACCCTGGAGGAACAGAGGAGAGATATTTGAGTTAGTGCACAGATGTTTTCCGTCCTATTTCCACATTCCACACCCCTTCAGTCTGACCCAAAAACACAGACGCCAGCCAGAAGGAAGCCCACCCAAGAATCATAAAGATAGATGCCAAATTGAATTAGTTAACCCCTGATTTAAATACAAGGACATTATATTTTATGAATCAATTCCTTAAGTTCCCCTCAGACCACAGGTATATAAAGCCCTTAACTAAGTTTATTTTTAATGTTGAAAGTACAGTAATTATAAAGAAAAAGATAATAAACATGCATCAACCCACCCAACTGCAGAATGTTAGCACTTTGTCAAATTTGCTTCAGACTTTTTAAATAAAAGAAATGAAAGAAATGAAACTTTGTGGATAAAATTGAAGTCTCCTTTGTTCGCTGCCTGAGTCCCATTCCCTTCCCATCTCAGAAGTAACCATGATAATGAATACGGAATGGCTCCGTCCAGAAAGTCAGTGTTTTCTACTTTTACCACATAAGCTGCGTATGTAAACAAGACATGCATATGGAGTTTTACATTTTTATACATGGATACAGTATGCATTATTCTGAAACTTATTTTTTTGCTTTCATTTTGTTTTTAAGATCTGGCCATGATGATACATACAGATGTAGTTCACTCATATTAAATGTTATATAGTCATCATTTTTTTAACCAAGGGAATTCTGCTTGAAGAAGAAAATACTAAACTCAGTACTTTTTATGAGACTCATCAGGATATACATTTACCATTCCAGAGTTATTTCTGCTCTCTGCTCTCTTGCAGGCATGTCTCCTTGTACCTGTGAATTGCTGATGGGCAATACTAATTATCATTCTTTCATTCATTCAACTTATCTTTATTGCAAGCCTTGCATGGGAAAGGCACTATTTTAGGTGGTGGGAATAGAAGAGATGAAATCAGACAAGATTCCCACCCTTGAGTAGTTTATGGTCTACTGGAAGAGACAGACAACACACGGTTATTCAAATAATAAGCAAGATAATCTCAGCTTGTAATAACTTCTCTCAAAAAATGAAGACAATCGGGCTTCCCTGGTGGAGCAGTGGTTGAGAGTCCGCCTGCTGATGCAAGGGACACGGGTTCGTGCCCCGGTCCGGGAGGATTCCACATGCTGCGGAGCGGCTGGGCCCGTGAGCCATGGCCGCTGGGCCTGCGCGTCCGGAGCCTGTGCTCCGCAACAGGAGAGGCCACAACAGTGAGGGGCCCGCGTACCGCAAAAAAAAAAAAATGAAGACAATCATATTATGAGGGTGAGAGGAGTGGTGGTAAGAGATTTGCTTTAGATAGGGTGGTCCAGGAAAGCTTTCCGAGGAATGGTCACAGTCGAATGGAAATTTTAGGAACAAACAAGAAGAAGGCAATGTGTGATGAAACCAGGGATGAGCATTCCAGACAAAGGCAACAAAAAGTACATCGATGAGCTCTCTTGCCCTGTTTATGACACAGAAAGGAGAGCAATACGGTGGGAATATATTGAAACAGGGAGTGAGTGTTATGTGATGATGCAAAAAGGAGGGATGGAGCCCCATGAGGAATTATAAGGAGTTCAGGTTTTCATCTAAGTGATACTGGCAGTCTGCAAACATTGTAATCAAGGGAGCTACGTGATCTGATTTAGAGGCTTAACTGATCGTTTTAGCTTCTGGGTAGAGAGTGGATTGTAAGAGTATAAAAATGGGAGCAGGGAGACCAATCAGGACACAATCTCAGCAGACCAAGCAAGAGATAATGACAGTGCGGACAAAGAATGTGGCAGTGGAGATGGGGGAAAAAAATAAAGAGATTTGAAATATCTTTGGGGGTTACAATCAAAAAGAGACACTGATAGGTTGACTCTAGAAGATGACGGAGAAGAAAGAACCCAGGAGGACTCCTAGGTCTAAGGTGCTGGGTGCAGGTGCCCTTTGTTGAAATGAGGAAGGTTGGGAAAGAAAATGGTTTAGTTCAGGAAAAATCAAGACTTCTCTCTTAAACACATTTAGCTTGAGATGACTAGATGCCAATATATATCCAAGGGGACATCTTGAGTAGTCAGTAAGCATTTGGGCCTCATGGGAGAAGTTAACACCAGAGATATAAATATAAGCATGTAGGCATCATATAAAACTGTGGGACTAGATGAAGTCACTTAGGGAGAGAAGGTAAATGAAGATGAAACAGTACAGGATGGATCCTGGGAGGACTCCGATGTTCAGAGAGGGAATAAGAAAGAAGGAGTCATTGAGAAAAGACTGAGAATGAGTAAGCGAAAAGGTAAGAAAAACCCCAGGGGAATCTGGTATCAAGGAAACTAAAGAAGGATGTGTTTCATGACAAGGGTATTTTTAATGGTGTGGAGAGGATGAGATCCAGATTGAAGAGCATGAAGAGTGAATAGGAGGTGAAGACGTGGATAGATAGAGAGTAGATAATTTTTAGAGAAATGTTGCTTTGAAGGGTGGCAGAGACATGAAGCACTAAAAGCACTGTGTGGTCATTAGAGATTTTTCATAATGTGAGAAAAGAAATTGGTGGTGCAGAGAGAGAACAGCAGAAATTAGGTCTTCAAGAAGGTAGCAAAAGAGTATGCATATACATATACATAAACATACATATATGTGTGTATATATACATATATGTGTGTGTATATATACCTATGTGTGCATAGCATTATGTATTTTTTTCTTCCATGTTAAAAAGAAGAAAGACAGATGGATATATGTAAAGTTGGGTTTCTATGTTAGGTGGTGGGAACGTAAGGAATGTGTATCTCTGATTGCTTCAATTTCTTTTTCAGTGGCTGTCAGACAGTGTCATCAGACGAGAATGAGGGATTGCAGAGAGCACGTAGGATATTTTAGGTGAGAAGACATGAAGGAAATTGTTTTTAAGAAAACAGAAAAAGGAGTCTCTAGGGAAATCTCGCAGTGCTGAGTGTAAGCTTTGCTTCATTGGTTCACTGCTCTATCTCTGGCTCTAAGCACATGAGTATTCCATAAAAAACCTGTTGGGTGAAAAAATAAACAAGTAAATGAATGAATGAATAAAGTAGGAGAAGAGAAGCTGAACATTTGAGTTATATCAGGGTTGATTTTGCCACACTAGTATGATGGGGTAAGCAGGAGCAATGTGGTCGAGAGACAGTGAGCACGGTAATGGATCTTTATATCAGGTGGGTATCTAAACTGGGTAAAGATAAAAGAAAATGATGATTTATTTGGTTAGTGAATTGGTGTTTTGAAGGGAAAATGCTTCTGTACATGTAATACATCAAATAAGCTAAAACATAGGAGAGGGTGGGCAGAAGGATGACTAAATTAAGATTTTGGAGATGATGCAGGTGCTGGTGAGAGAAAGGTCACAGAAGAATCCATCAATGAAATCAGGTGAGAAAACTATTATTATGAGCAAGAAGGTCTAGGAACTATGAGGCCAGGCTGGGGAACAGGTCGTCTGTGTGGTTATTAAAAGTTTGCAAATTGTTATGAGTGGGAGGGGAGAAGGCAAACAATGGGGCAGGAGTGGCAGAGAACCCGAAGTATCGGGCAGCAAAAGCAGATGGCTTACCCTTCACAACATGACCTTCGGGAAAGCCAGAAAGCAATGGTGTAAAGGTGGCAGTGGAGAGCAAGCAGAATGTATACTCCACCTCTTGGTCC